>NC_056750.1:311033432-311078432 GCF_019279795.1 Protopterus annectens | reverse complement strand
GTACTATCAACAGATGGTTGACTGCAACATTGGCTTATGTGTTATGTGTCTCAGGGGATCCAGGACCTCTCTGCTTGGGATGGCATGATTGACAGAACCCAATGACTTGCCATGGATGTCCTACATCTGTCATCGCTGGGTTGCCAGGTACTGGCTAAGTGTCTTGCCATCCCTATTGTACCTTATTAGGCAGTGTTCCTAACTACCACCATATCAGCTACACATGTATGCAATCTGAGGGTCATGCTGCTCAACAGTGGACATCTAACTGTCAGGATGCAGTCACTCATAGCAGTCGGAGTGGAGGACACATGTCTGCTGTAATGGAGAGGTGGTGCACAGCAGCAGACAGCAGACCTGCAATATCAGGATATGATGCATCAGCCCCCAAACATGGACCACAACACACCTCCGCAGGTGGTGTTGTCTCCATATTTATTATAGATAGGAATACCTCCAGACTAGTATCCCATCATAATGCATTGGAGATAACTCAGGTAAAATTACCTTGGAGTAATAGTGCAATCCAGACCGTAACCTGCTATGGGTCCGCATCTATGATCCCTAGACTGTCAATGCACATTCATTAACACCCTGCCATCTTTGATGGTCCAATGCAACAATGACATGGTATGAGTTGCTTAGATCTCTGTTGAAACTGTTTTGTCCCACCCACCCTCTCTATTTTTCGTTTGTAGTTTAAATTTGGTGGCTTTTGTAGTTGCCCGCTCCACTGTAGATTTGATCTGGGACACTCCCCCAGTCCTATCTCTTTACCACATTCTACCTAATAAGCT
Source organism: Protopterus annectens (assembly GCF_019279795.1). NCBI lineage: Eukaryota > Metazoa > Chordata > Ceratodontiformes > Protopteridae > Protopterus > Protopterus annectens. The sequence goes on along the minus strand of NC_056750.1, from coordinate 311,077,635 downwards.
CTTTCTGCACTTGCTTTTAGTGCTTTTTAATTTAATTGCATTTTTTTAAACTGTGTTTGGTCTAATATTGCTGCATACTCAAGTGTGCTAGCTTGCACTGCATGTGAATTGTTTTTACTACTGTTTTTGCTACGTTTCTGTAAAAAAAAAATTGCAAGCCTGTTTCCTACCTTTCCTGTAACTAGTGTTCTAGATACAGATTTGTTGTATCCAGGAATGTATGTAAGCGTCTGAGCCCCCCAAGCCTTTCTGTGTTGCAGGGAAGCCTTCTAGCTTATCAGTGGGAGTGGTAAGCACTAGGTAACCTGTCTACCACATAAGGAGTGGTTCTGGCCCAGAAACTGTAGTTATTGGCCGTTTGGGCAATCTTCCATCTCTCTCACCTTTTTGATTTGAAAGCCTGCATTTGTACTTGTTTCTGTCCTGTAACTCATCTAGTGTGGATTCAGATTCTTAGTTTTAGCACTAAAATTTGCATATTCATGCTCAGCACTTGTTCAGAACTTGTAAGCACTAAATAAGCTACTAATTACTATAGCACTCAATCTTCCTCATTACCTAGAGGAAAACAGTTTTTGTACTTACTTTTCAAACTTGCTTAGAGAAAAACAGCTCTTGTACTCACTTTCCTCACTTATCTAGAGGAAAATAGTTTTTTATTCAGGCATGTCCAAGGGTCAGCTCCCAGTGTTCTCTCCTGTCTATCTGATGAATCTGAGCATCTTGAGGCAATGTAGAAATTGCCTCATGTACACAGACAACCCTCTCCTCCTACCACCCAACACTACAACCTGTGAGAGATGCACTTATCTAGCCAAACTGGAGGTAAAGCTCTCTCCAACCAAGACTGAACTTGACAGTCATGAGGAGAAGGTAAACATCTGCACCACACTCCACTCATCACATAGTCTCACTAAATCTACACCACCAAAACCCACACATAGTAACACAAAAACATTCGCAGAGGCTCTCAATAATAATCTGTCTAAGCAACAGAGACCTCCAAAGCAGAAACGCAAGCAACCTCCATCCCCCAATACAACCCAAATGACACATAGCCCACAGACTCAGTGTGCCACTCAACCACAGCCAATAAGGCAAAACAACATACCCAACACACTAGTCATAGGTGACTCTATAGTCAGGCACACTGATGTCCCACTCACCAGGCTGAACAAGGAGAAGGTTACTGTCAGCTGCCTGTTGGGTGCCAGTATCCGCCACATAACCCATGCACTCAGGTCACTCCACAACAAGTACAAATATGACTCTGTCATTGTCCATGTTGGTGTGAATGACCTCAGACCTACCTCCCTGGACTACATGAAAAGAGACATGGAAGAGCTCTTCGATCTTGTAGCCCAGGCAGGTATGACCCTAGCCCTGAGTAGCATTCTGCCATCGCCCAGAATGATACCACAGTACAAGGACAAAATGATTGACTTCAACAATTGGCTAAGCTTCTGGTGTCATTCTAAGGGGATCCAGTATCTGTCTGCTTGGGATGACATGGTCGACAGACCACGATGCTTTGCCACAGATGGCCTGCACCTGTCGCCCCTGGGATTCTGGATACTGGCTATGGCTCTTGCTGCCCCTATAGTGCCTTTTTTAGGCAGGGTTCAAATAACAAATTCACCACCATAACAGGAACAGGCAAGTAAAAACTGAGGGTAATGCTACTCAATGCTAGAAGTCTAAATATCAAAATGCACTCACTCAAGGCGAGTCTGAAGAAGCGATCAGCTGACTTAGATCGTGAAAGCACCTACTCTTGTTTAATAAAGTGGTGTGAAACTACAAGTGAACCGTTTCCTACCTTGACTACTACATCTCAGTCACAACTTTTGGTTTTATAAAGGGCACTACTGTGAAGCTGCAAGTGATTTATTTCCTAACATGGATTATTCAATTTTTATCTTCAGCTGTGGTCTAACCATTGGTCTTTTCATTTTTTTTTCGCTTGAGGTGTATACCAGGTGTTTATCCAGCTTTTGTTTTCTTTCATGTATAACTCATACCACACTTTTCGGCCATTTAACCTGGACCGAAACACCAAAGGCAGAGGTGTATCCATATTCATTAAGGATATCCACACCTCCAGGCTAGTTGCTCAGCATAATGCATCCGAGGTTATCCAAGTGCAACTAACTCTGGGCAAAACTGCAATCCAAATTGTAGCTTGCTACAGATCCCCCACCATGCCCCAGGATTCCCACTCCTCTTTTCCTGATGTACTGGAAAATATTAGGGTTCAACCAAACACCCTAATAATGGGCAACTTCAACTACCCCACCATTAACTGAGAAAACTACTCGTGTACCAACTCCTTAGCTCAACGCTTTCTGGAATTCATGAACTCCAATGCCCTAGATCAACTTATCCACACCCCCACCAGGGACAACAATATCCTAGACCTAGTTATTACCAACATGAGTGACTGGTGTTCCACACCTGAAGCCAACTCCTTGTTGGTCCGATCCGACCATAAGCTTATCACCCTTGATATCCACATCCCGCCCCCACCCCCATTAAGGAAACCACAGTAAAACATTTCTCCAAAGCCAACTTCATGCTTCTTAAGACAGAAGTGGTGAACTTCATGACACCCATGCAGATGGACAATACAGTTACAACTGCTGAATCCTACACAAATGCACTCTATAAGCACTTACACGAGTGCATGGATCGTCCTATCCCAAACAGAACCAAGACACTATCCTACAAAAAAAGGAAGCCAATCTGGTGGTCCCCCACCATAAACAAACTGTACAACAGAAGGAAGAAACAGTTGCAAAAGAGAGTAAAATCCCATGAGTGGAGGAGCTCCCTGGTCAGCCTCAGTAAGAAGCTGAGATCCCTTATAAGATCCTCCAAAGCTAGCTACGAAAACAAAATCGCCACTAAATCCAAGGACAACCACAAAGCATTCTATAGCTATGTCAAGAATCTAGATGGCAACACCCAGATCTGCTCTGAGTTACAGCACAATGGCACGAAAATTACAGAACCAACTAATATTGCCAACATCCTGGCAGATAGGTTCAGTGCTAACTTTACTCCCTCTCACCCCCTAAAGGGCCCATATCTATACAGGAAGAATGCAGAGTCCCTGTAATCACAACTATACAGGTAAAAGCTGCACTCTTTAACGCCAAAAACACAGCATCCATGGGACCGGACAACATCCTAGGCTCCGTTTTACACGAACTTCAGAACTAACTGGCTCCCCACTTAAGCACCATGTTCAATAATAGCCTCTCATCAAGCTTTGCGCCCACTAAATGGTGCACAGCAACAGTTATCCCACTCCACAAAGGGGGAGCTACCACTGATACTGGGAACTATCGACCTATTAGCCTGACGAGCCTGGTCTGCAAGGCCATGGAACATATCATCATGGAACTCATAAACAAAGACATTGGTAACCTCCAAACTCTGGATCCCACCCAGTTCAGGTTTGTGAAAGGCAGATCAAGCCTCCTGAACCTGATTGACTTCTTTGAGGCAGTCACCAAAGCTGTGGATGAGGGTAAGGTGGTTCACACAGCCTATCATGACCTCGCCAAGGCTTTCGACACCACCCCCCATTCTGGAATTATAGCTAAACTCACTAAACTAGGTATAAATCCCTACGTCACAAGATGGGTTGCCAACTGGCTCACTGACAGAACCCACACTGTAAAAGTTGCAGACTCCAAATCTGACCTCATAGCAGTGACAAGTGGAGTACCATAGGGTTCCGTCCTGGGACCTCTCCTGTTTGGTATCTACGTCTCTGAAATACAGGCGAACACAGAAGGCCTCTGGCTAATGAAGTTTGCAGATGACTGCAAACTAGAAGCCATAGTCAAGTCCCCAAATGATGTGGACATCCTACAGAAGGGCCTCACTGAGATGAATGCCTGGTGTCAGAGCCATGGCCTCAAGCTCAATGCCAAAAAGTGCAGTGTCATCCCCTTTGGTAAAAACTCTGTACCCACGAACTGACACATAGGCAGCAATCTACTTAACACCAAATGCGTGATAAGAGACCTTGGAACCGAGGTGGACAGTAGTCTCTCCTTTGATAGTCACATCGCCACAGTAGTCAGAAAGTCCTTTTATGTGGCACACCTCATCATAAAAGGGTTCTCATCCAGGAAAAGAGGTCATTGTTCCCCTCTACTCATCACTCATTAGACCCATTATAGAGTACAATGCCCCTTTTGGAATGTACCTCACAAGACATCTGCAGCAGCTGGAAAGGCCACAGAAGTACCTCACAAAGAGGATTAATGGCCTCAAACAAATGCCCTACACTGACTGCCTCAAAAAAATCTAGCTTTACTCCGTAGCATATTGCCTACTCCGAGGTGATCTCTGCCTAACATATAAAGCTATGTCAAACTTGAAACTGAATTGAAACTGTAGTTTTATTGGCCATTTTGGGTCAATTCCAAAACTCCTTCATCTTCCTCTCTTAAAACCTGGTTGCCTCGTGGTTTTGGTGGCTTTTCAGGCTTGTTGGCTGTTGGTGAAGCACCCACCAAGTGGAGAAAATTCTGAGAGAAGAAAGGAGCCACTTTTGAGATTTTAAGTATTTTTCATCTGTTTATTTGCTAAGTTTTTCTGCATAGCCACCTATTTTGAGCATTTTTTGGCTTGTTAAACTTGATTTCTGCATTAGTAACTGTATTTAGAGCACAACCTAAAGCTGTTTACTGAATTTCCTGTTTGCACTTATTTTGAAAATCATTTTTTTCTCAAAGCTTGCATTTTATCTGTCTTTGGCCTAGCACTCTTGTGTGGGGTCATTTACTGCACTGTTATAACTTGTTAATACTTGTGAACCTCTACTATCTCTGAAAAAAACAAAAAAAACAAAAAAAAATTTTGCTTTTTTCCCACTTTTCTGAGATTAAAAAAGTTCAGTTACAGGCTTGCTGTTCTTGAACTGTTTGTAAGTTTCTGTGAGGCCATTTTTTGCTTGGGCTAAAGGGAAGTCTCTCTGTTGATCAGTGGCAGTGAAAAACATTGAGCAGCCTTCCTGCTCTGTGGGAGTGGTTACTGACTTGAAACTGTAGTTGTATTGGCCATTTTGGGTCAATTCCAAAACTCATTCATCTTCCTCTCTTAAAACCCTCTTTTGCGCAGTTTTGCGTGTTTTTGTGCATAGCGCAACAGCGGGCAGCGCCGCCTACTTGGGTTTAAACTATTCCTGGCTCCACAAAGTCTGCTCTTCACTTTTTCCCTTAGAACTGCTCTATCTTTCAATTTAAACACCATATTCTCATTCTAAGGTCCTTCACTGGTCCAATTAAGTAATCCCACAAGTTAGCACTATTAAACCATAAGCACTACTTACTCTTATACTCTCGATTACCCTGTCCCTATTGGTCCGTCTTAAATTCAGTTTCCCTATATTACTCTAGCATGTCCAAAGGTCAGTCAATGGTTTCCTCTCCAGTCCAGCTGGTGAACCTGGGAATTTTGAGGCAATGTTACAACTGTCTCATGTACACGGACAACCCTCTCCTCCTCCAAACAGATTCAAATATATGTGAGAGATGCAACTATTTAGCCAAACTGGAGGCTGAGCTCTCTCATCTCAAAACTGGTGTAACCAGTCAGGAGGAGAAGGTAACCTCACACAACACAATTCCAGTATCACATAGTCCCACCACATCAGCGAGCCAAACACATAAATACACAAAAACATACTCGGAGGCTCTAAATAAAAATCTACCTAAGCAACAGAGACCTCCAAAGCAGACATCTAAGCAAATGCTACCTCAAAACAAAACACGCACAACACAAAGCCCACAAAGTCAGTGTGCCAAGCAGCCACAGCCCTTAAGGCTGAATAACACACCTGTCACTCTTGTAATAAGTAAATCTATTGTCAGACACACTAACGTCCCACTCACCAGGCTGAATAAAGAGAAGGTCACGGTGAGCTGTCTGTCGGGTGCTAGGATCTGCCACATAATGCAAGCACTCAGGTCACTCCAAAGCAAATACAAATATGACTCAATCATTGTACATGCTGGTGTGAATGACCTGAGATGTACCTCCCTGGACTACATGAAAAGAGACATAGAGGAGCTCTCTGATCATGTAGCCCAGGCTGGTATGACCCTGACCTTGAGCAGCATCTTACCCTCACCTAGAATGATGCCACAGTACAAAGACAAAATGATCGATTTTAATAATTGGCTAAAATGTTGGTGTCATTCAAAGGGGATCCAGTGTCTGTCAGCCTGGGATGACATGCTCGACAAGCCACATTGCTTCGCTAGGGACGGCTTGCACCTGTCACCACTGGGCTTGGATATTGGCAAAGGCTCTTGCCACCCCATAGTGCCTTTTTAGGCAAGGCTCAAAAGTCAAACCCACCCCATAGCCAGCACAAGGAACAAGAAACTAAGGGTAATGCTGCTAAACGCCAGAAGTCTTAACCTCACGATGCACACACTCTCCTCAGTATGGAGAACATCGATATCTGTGCAGTGACAGAAACCTGGATCAAGGCTCCAGAGCGCATCCCAGAACTACCAGGCTATACCTCATATCATGCTTTTCAGCCCCAAAACCTGGACCGAACCACAAAAGGAGGGGGAGTTTCCATATTTATCAAGGATATCCACACCTCCAGGTTAGTGGCATTGCACAAAGTATCGGAGACCATCCATGTGCAACTAACAGTGGGCAAGACTGCTTTTCAGTTTATAGCATCCTACAGACCACCCTCTCAAAGTCAGGAATCCCACTCAGCTTTCCTGAAAACATTGGAGAACATGAAGATCTCTCCGAACACCATTATAATGGGTGACTTCAACTACCCAAACATTGACTGGGAGCACTACTCAAGCCCCAGCATCTTAGCCCAAAGGTTCCTGGAAATTACAAACACAAATGCTATGGAACAACTAGTCACCACTCCCACAAGAGTGGACACATACTAGACCTGACCATTACCAACATGGGGACTCTATGCTCCACACCAGAAGTATATCCCTCATTGGTAAGATCAGACCATAAATTAATCTCACTGGATGTCCACATCCCGACCCCACCCCCAACCCAGAAAACCACAGTGAAAAACTTCTCAAAAGCGAACTTCTCACTTCTCAAAACTGAAGTGGAATCCTTCAAGGCCCCAGGGCCAGTGGAAACTATGGCTCAAACTGCAGAATCCTATATAAACGCATTCCACGGACATCTCCAGGAATGCATGGATCATGCTATCCCAAACAAAACCAAGATCCGATCACCCAAAGGCAGGCGTCCAGTCTGGTGGACCCCTGCCATAAATAAACTGTACAACAGAAGGAGGAAGCTACTACATGACAGAGCAAAATCCCTAATAGGGAAGGCATCTCTGATCAGTACTAGCAAAAAATTACGATCCCTCATAAAATCCTCCAAGGCCAGCTTTGAGAGAAAAATTGCACAGGACACCAAAGACAATCATAAGGCTTTTTTCAGTTATATTAGAAACCTGGGATGCAACTCCCAGACTTGTTCTGAGTTAATTCTAAATGACAAAGAATACACTGAACCCACAGACATCGCCAATATCCTGACAGACAGGTTCAGTGCAAACTTCTCCCCCCCCCCAAAAGAGCAAGCATCTACCCCCGCAGAGGGCTGCCTCCCCAACATCTCTATTGCTCAGGTGAAGGCTGCCCTCTCCAAAGCACACTGCTGCCATGGGACCAGATGGCATCCCAGGTTGCGTCCTACATGAACTCCAAGAGGAACTAATCCCTCAAATAAAACAGCTATACAATCTCAGCCTCACTACAGGATATGTGCCCACAGAATGGCGTACAGCAACAGTGGTCCCACTCCACAAAGGTGGAGCCTCTACAGACCCTGGAAACTATCGCCCCATAAGCCTGACTAGCTTACTCTGCAAGGCTATGGAGAGGATCATCATGGAGCTCATAAACAAAGACATTGGGGACCTACAGACACTAGATCCTACCCAGTTCGGCTTTGTCAAGGGCAGATCCTGCCTTTTGAACCTGGTTGACTTCTTCGAAACAGTCACCAAAGCCATAGATGAAGGGAAGGTTGTCCACACAGCCTATCTGGACCTTGCAAAGGCATTTGACACAATACCCACTCGGGCATCATAGATAAGCTATCCAGCTTAAATATAAACCCCTATGTCACAAGATGGTTCGCAAACTGGCTCAAAGACAGAACCCGCAGAGTGAGAGTTGCTGGAGCCATGTCAGACTCGAAACCAGTCACAAGTGGTGTCCCACAGGGTTCTGTCCTGGGACCACTCTTGTTCGGTATATACTTTTCCGAGGTACAGGCAAACGTGGGAGGACTATGGCTCACCAAGTTCAGAGCGACTGCAAACTGGGCGCCATAATCAACTCTCCAGCTGACACAAACATCCTTCAAAAAGGTCTCACAGAGACAGATAACTGGTGCCAGCGCCATGGTCTAAAGCTAAATGCCAAAAAATGTATAGTCATACCCTTTGGCAAAAACAATGTGCCCACAAATTACCACATAGGCGGAAACCCATTAAGTACAGAGAAAGTTATTAGGGACCTGGGACCCAAGTTGATAGCAATCTCTCCTTTGAAAACCACATTGCCAAAGTGGTTAGAAAGACCTTCTACATAGCCCACCTCATCACGAAGGGTTTCACATCTAGATCAAGAGAGGTAATCGTGCCCTTTATTCATCCCTCATCAGGCCCATCATAGAATACAATGCCCCTTTTGGGATGTACCTTACCCGACACCTGTAGCAATTAGAAAGACCCCAAAAGTATCTCACCAAGAGGATCAAGGGTCTCAAACAGATGCCATATGCTGCTCGGTTAAAAAAACACCAGCTCTACTCAGTTGCATACTGCCTACTTTGAGGCGATCTATGCCTGACATACAAAGCTATGTCAAATCCAGAATTAATGGACATGCTCCACCTCAGTAAATCTAAATCCCTTAGAGCCACATGCTCGAGGGACTTGAACCTCAGCACAGAAATAAATAGAACTTGCTGGAGGGACAGGTTCATAACCCAGAGGCTCCCTTCGCTCTGGAATAGAATTCCAGTTCATGTGAGGCAGAGCACCTCACTGAATCTCTTCAAGAAGAATCTCGATAGGTGGATGGGGGATCGTAGGTTTGTCCCAGGGATTACTCCCAAGTCACTATTAGACAGAGGCACAGTAAACTAAACCTTAAAGGGCACAGTATACTCAAATCAAGGGGTGGCGTAAGCCATACAGAATCAGGCTAGGCTTATAATTGCCTCAGGGCAGATAGCCTAGTATGAACCTATGAACCTAACCCAGGGCTGTTGGACATGCTACATGCTCTAGGGACCTAAACCGTGTCACCACAATAAACAAGACATGTTGGAGGGATAGATTCCTGTCCCAGAGACTTCCTATACTCTGGAACAAGCTACCCATCTATGTCAAGCAAAGTTCTTCATTAGCACTCTTCAAGAAAAATTTTGATGAGTGGATCGGAAATAGGAAATACACCCTGGGGATCACTTCAGTGTCTCTGCTGGACAGTGGCTCAGGAAAATACCTCTGGAAGATGGGTGTGTCACCAGGATGTAGCTCTGCAGCAAGGCCACAGGGTATGGCAGTGTGGTGACACATCCACCATGTCATAGGCAGGGTACAGTATGTGCATGGTAATCCCCGGTGTGTAACACAGTGATTGCATATGCCTCACAGATTATAAGGCTGAGGGTTGTACATAGGTACATGCTGATGTACAACATCTGTTGCAGAATGGAGAATGGTACATGTTCTGGTTTGGACACACCTCTGATTGCTAATAGCCACAGCCACAGGGGATATTCATCAACCATACACACTGGGATTGCTACACACACACACACACACACACACACACACACACACACACACACACACACACACACACACACACACACACACACTTGCCAGTACTGAGATTCATAGGTTCATTGCTTCACAGGTGTGTAGTAGGTGAATGGGCCTGAAGGCTCTACAAGGCTAGCCCAAGGGAATACCCTGGCATTAGGCCACATGACAATAGTCCCCATTGTGGCTCAGGAGTATAGTCACTGGAGTGGTCCCCAGGGGTGGGTATAGTATTCCCCATCCACTCATCCAGATTTCTAGTGTGGGTGGCCAGTGACGTGCACTGCTGCCCATGTATGTGATCTATATTCCATAACATGGACAGTGTCTGGGTTGTGCACATGTCCCACATGCATGTTCTTTGATGTGTGGAAGTGTGCTTGAGGTCTCTGGGGCATGTTGTGTGGACAGATTGGTATCTTCTGATGTAGCATTCCTGACCTCATTTGGTGAGACCTGGCTATGTAACTGAGGTAGTGATTGCACCTATATTGGCAGTATGATACAGGTATTCAGTGGAGTTAGTGGTGTCTGTCCATACAGGGCATGTGTATAAGGCATGGTATTCCCTTTGTGGGGTATGTTTGCAGATGCTACAGTTGTTGCAGGCATCCAGTGGGGAACATGGCAAAAGGGCCACTGTACATATTGATTGGGCTACTGAGGGGATGGAACAAGGTGCCATGTCTTTTTACTTGCTGGATAACACACTCTCAGTCAAGAGATGTAACACATCAAAGTACTTTCTAATGTCAGTGGCACTGTTATGGTCAACAGGCATGTACTCCACTGCAATCACACTGTGGGTACTACCTGTGAGGCAATATGCAGGGGAACTACCAATATACTGGTTGTTGCCTAGCCAAGTGTGTTTGTGTATAATACATGGATGGAGAGTGGCCTCTGAGTAATAGAAAGGTTGCCTATATTGTTCACTAATCCATACTATCACGTAGTCATTGCACATGGCACTAGACATATAGGGCTGTGGATTGTCTACACCAACCTCTACGGTGTTTGACAACTGTTGGCCTTGTAATGTAGGCATTGTGACATATACTAGGTCCTCAACATAATAATTTAGCAAAACCCGCCCCCCCAACAGATCCTGTTATTACACAATCACACTGATCCACAGGCAGAATACTGATCACACACACACGCACACACACACACACACACACACACACACACACACACACACACACACACACACACACACACACACACACACACACACTTGCCAGTACTGAGTTTCAAACCCTTACCTAGCTATGTATTGCTACTACAGTGTACCGCATTTATCGCACCTGCCATGGAGCTTATAGGACGGATGTTGTCCCAAGGTACTTCTAAGGTGAGGAACATCACATGCCCTTGTAAATACTGGCATTGGGTGATGTAGTGGGTGAGAGATTCCAAAAAATATTTTACCCTACACACACATTTACATTTGCAAGGGGTGAGGTTCAAACCTCTATCTTTTCAGACCATTATGTTATGCATTTACCACATGCACCACTGACCTTACATGGCTTAGGGTTGCCAACAGGTACTGCTAAGGTGGATAATATCTGCAGGACTGCTAAAGTCAGGCACTGAGATGTGTACTGGGTGTAAATAGGGCCAAAATATTTGCAGTACGGACATACATATGTAGACATATGTACACACACAGACACTTGCTAGGGATGAGAGTCAAACCCATACCTATGTAGTTATTGCTACTACATTGTTCTGCATTTATTGCACGCGCCATGGAGCTTAAATGTAGGAGGGCTGTGCAAAGGTATCTTTGAAGGTGAGTGACATCAGCAGCAGTGATAAAGGAGGGGTAAGGGAAGTGTTGTAAGTGTGAATGATGACAAAATCAGGTCATTACAAGGATACACACACACTCATACACAAACACTCACATTTACACAGTTGCCAGGATCAGGATTGGAACTCCTACCTAACTAGTTTGCTACACTATAGTATTATGCAGTTATCACAAGTGTCATGGAGCTTATATGTTGGTGAGCTGTCCAAAGGTATCTTTGAAGGTGAGTGACATCAGCAGCTGTGCTAAAGGATTGGTTCGGGAAGTGCTGTAAGTGTGAATGACCAAAAAATCAGGTATCTACAAGGATACACACACTAACTCACACAAACACTCACATTTACACAGTTGCCAGAATCAGGATTGGAATGCCTACCTAATTAGTTTGCTACACTATAGTATTACACAGTCATCGCAAGAGCCATGGAGCGTATATGCTGGAGAGCTGTTCAAAGGTATCTTTGAAGGTGAGTGACATCATCAGCAGTGCTGAAGGAGGGGTAAAGAAGGTTTAGTGAGTATGAATGGCCTCAACCACATTCATCTAGAAACACACTCACACACACACACACACACACACACACACACACACACACACACACACACACACACACACACACACAAAACTTTACATTTGACAGGACTGAGATTACAACTGCTACATGGATACCTATGTGTACTGTAGTGTTACAAAGTTATCACAAACACCACTGACACTATAGGGCTGAGGGCTAACCAAAGATATTTCTACAGTGAATAACATCAGCACATCATGTGATATAGGCCAATGAGATGTGTACTGGGTGGGACAGGCCTCATAATGGGATTCTCTCTGTTGCTGTCCATCTTTCTCTTCCCCATGTCTCTGTGTGTGTATGTTTGACATTTTCTATTATGTTGGCCTTAGATATGTGTGTGTATTCCTATCCAATGTGTGTGTGTGAAGTATCAATGGTGTACAATTTGGTGTGTGTACACAGACAGCTGCGATATCTGTAGTCCATTGTGTTGTGAGACATGGGCTTCATTTCTCTAAGTGTAGGATCATGCCCAGTATGACCTTCTATATTATGTGTGTGCATCCATTCCAGGGAGGGTTGGACTCCAGTTCAAGGTTTTGTGTTCTGCAGCAACACGTAGCAAACTGTTTCTGCAGGATATCTGTAGATAGGTTGCCAATATGGAGATACAATGGGCTTAACATACAGGGGATACTGTAACTATTGCTGTCTGTGCTGCTTGTATGACATGCTTGGTTGTAGCACAGATATTCTGACATATGTACTGTTTTACACTGTGATGTGTCATGTCACCAAATACTGACAGTTATCATTTTTTGCTCACAATTATTTACTGGGAAATACAAGATAAATGAAGCTGAGACCAATATTCTGAGGCATACAGACTACACATTCTGGCACACACCTGCTATTGTGGAGGGGTAGCTACAGACAATAGACTGCTGGTTCTGTGTAAATGGTGCAGCACCTTGTTAGTAAGCTGGCTGGGGTTCCCCTCCTTGTGCTTTTCTCAACTTCATGGAATGGCTGTATCCTGCTGGGCCATACCTCTCAGCTGTACAGATACACCCAGGTTATCCAGAGGCAGTTACCTTCACATTGTGGTTTACAAGTGGTTTTGTGGCTATTCATTCATGGGTTTGCAGTCGGGAGTAGTATGGGCATACATTAGAGTTTCACGCTTCAAACACTCCATGACATCCATGCTTTTATACCCCCCCGTTATTCTCTCCTCCACCTAACATTATGTAAGCAATATCTCAGAGGTATCCCTATAGTTGGGCCTTAATCCCCATAATATTTATGGCCTGATCCACATTCCCTGCAGTAGGAAATGGGGAGGCATGCTACTGGCATTTGTCAACATGGCCTTGCATTTGTTTTCGGTATACTGTGTTAGGTTGTTAGTTGGGACCCCCTGACACTCCGTACATTGGCACTATGAGTGAGGCATGGGCATTTGCCAGAGGACTGTAGGTCATTTGAGAGTGCTACAGGCCATCTGTTACTGCATTTCTCCATGGGATTGTGAGAGGGATGCACACCTGCAGACTTTAACATTTGAAATGACTGTACTGGTATTTTGGTTACTCTGTTGGGTTCCATTTCATATTGTATTGTGACCTATCATGCAGACAAGAGGTATATCAGTAGAGTACACATGTTAGATCTTAATGGCATATATTTCAGTTTCAGACTTCTTACCCTTCAGAACTAGAATGCAACTGCCAGACCTGTTGTAGTATGTTTGTGTAGGTATGGTGGGGGGGGTTGTTCCCTATTGCCATCATTTGGGGGCCTTAGCCCAGCCTTTCTTCATGGTCATCTGCACCTGTCCTGCTGGGTGAGGCTGGTGGTAGATATGTGACCCTCATCGACAACCATGTTGTGACCTATTAACACCCACAAGTCTTTGGGTCATCACATGTACTGCAGTGGGGGTTGTCACCTTGTGTAGTGCTGCCTAGTATGTTGACACCAGTATTTGTTATGAATTTCCAGCTATCTCATATAGCTGTCTGTTGCTATCCCATTCAGCCACCCAATTCCCTTACATGCTTGCATCCATATCATACATACAAGTATGAGAACATACTACTCCATTCAGTAATTGATAGGAAGAGTGACTTACCTTGTCGCTGGGCCAGCATTGGGGACAGTGCTGGAGGGCTGACTATGTTGGATCACATAGTATACTCCCTGTACATGGTAAAGCTCAGGTAGCATCATGTTTGGCATCCCTTTTACTCATACCTCTCAACCTGGAAACATCAAAAATCTGGACAAGGCCCATGAAAAATAGGTAAAAATCTATATGCTGATTAACATTTAATTTGCATACATAATTACATAACCCCACCCACTCCAATGGGATTGTGGGATACCAACTTTCAAATGTAGGGAATAGAGAGATGGTGGAGCCAAGATCCCAAAAATATAAGTATAAATGTAGATAAAGAGATGTGTAGGCTGGAAATTAAAATACTTGAAATTTATTACAAAACACAGGTTTAGGTAAGTGCTTTCAAGGCAATCCTCTTCTTTAGACCTTTATATAGAAATAAATTAGCACACAAGGTTTAAATAAAACCAATAATCAATAAAAATTCTTTAAAAATCACTGATACAACCCTTTTTTTTTCAAGAGAGGTTTTAAAGATACAGTACTGTTAAGACCAGGTGATAAGTATGCTTTAAAGTCCACTATCCACCTTAATTCAGCATATTCAGTTTCATTGTTAATATCACCTTCTCTAAGGCTCACATTCATTTTTTGCAAGACTAAGAATTTAAAATTGTGCTGATCACCACAGTCTAAGACATGCTTAGCTAATGCATTAGTAAGTTTGCTGTTCCTGATATCATTAAGATGTTCCATCACCCTTTCCTTCATAGTTGTATTGGTTTTACCAATATAGAATGCACTACAAAGATTGCACTTAGCAAACTACACAATGTTTTTGGTAGAACAATCTGCATAAAATAAAAACTCTACAGGTTTCTGATGCACAGGGTGTAAAATCATGCAGGTGGACCAAATGTTGTTGCATATTCTGCAGTTTCTACATGGGAAAGTCCCTGTGCGTTGTGAGACAAACCTGTCACATGTTTTATTCTGTTTATAGCAGAATTTCTTTTTCAAATTCTTGCTATTTTTAAAACTAAAACTGGGTGTAGAACCAACAACCCAGCTAATCTTGGGGTCAGTGAGAAGAATGAACCAGTTCTTTTTAATGATGTCACATGTCTTGTAGACATCATTAGAAATGGTAACACATAGCCTATTGACAGGTAATGAGGAGACTTGCTTATCTGGGTGTACATTCATTAAGTGCCCATCTGAGTAGTAAGGTTTGGTTTTGTGACTTTCATGTACTTCAACTATCACTCTATCAATATCAACCCTCTTGTATCCTCTCTCAACAAACTCTGTAGTGAGACGACTCATAGCATCTGTTAATTTTTCCCTGTCTGTATGCAGTCTCTTGCAACATAAGACTTGGTTCTTGACTATATTCTTAGTAATGTGCCTAGGATGCATACTGGAACGGTGAAGAATGTTGTTCTTCCTACAGACCTTCATATGTATCCTTGTCAAGATATTGCCAAACATATTTTTGTTAAGATTTAAATCTAGAAAGTTGATTTCCTCTTTGGAGTAACTAAGGGAGAAGGGAAGGTATCCAGTGGTGTTATCAAGAAACCTAACAAATGTGTCCAATTGTGTCTCATCACCATGCCAAGCAAAAAAGATATCATCCATGAAACGTTTATAAAACATAATGTGCTGCTTGTACATGTCAGAGGTATACACCATTTCTTTCTCCCATTGATCCAAAATAATATTGGCATATGTATTAGCACATGCCATGCCCATAGCAACTCCCACTTTTTGAAGAAAGAACTTTCTTTGAAACAAAAAAAATTGTTTTCTAGAATCAAGTCTAGAAGAGCACATATATTAATTTTGGTATTGCTGAAATTGCTCTACTTGATAAGAAACTGCCTGACATTCTCAAGCCCTTCATCAATGGGGATAACTGTGAGCAAAGAGTTCACATCCAGAGTAACAAAAATCACATCACTTAAATTTACAGCTTGTTGAGTCTCAGCCCAGTCATAAAGGTGTTCTAAAAACTGTTTTCTGTCATGAAGGACAGTAGTTATCTTATTCAACACAAACCTTAGCTGTTTTTCTACATATATAGACATTGGCTCCATGAGCCAACCTCTTCCTGATACAATGGGTCGAACGGGGGGATTACGTGTATCCTTGTGCACTTTTGGAAGACCATAAATTGTTGGTATAGTTGGATGCTCCACACTAAAATAGTTAAAAAGATTGTAAAAACTTTCAAATGCAAACAGAAGAACAGACAACCAAAATATAGCATCAATGTCTCATTACCTGGCTATTTAACCCCATTTGCCATAAACACTAATGTGTGCATACTGCTTTACATCTGCAATGATTATTTGGATTTTATTTTTACATTTTGCAGAACAACAATACACAAACACTAACAGACATCTGCTAAGCAAAGTAATACTGTCTCACAATAGACTTGCATTAAAACTTCTCTGCTCTTGAAACTCACATTTATTGAAACAGCATTGAAAGCCACAACACATCCAAAGAAAATGTATCTGGCCACTGGTGGATAAAGATTACCTTTGGGCTGTTTTCAAATCATTGGCCCCTTGCACACAAAACAAGAAACATACATGTGTTCTTTTCTTTGATACACCTTCCTGACTGTATTAACTTATATTCCTTGTATAATATAGCACAAATGTTAGACAGAGTGCATTTTAAATGTATTGTTTGAACATTTTTCCAGTAGGTTGTACTGTAGGCAATAAAACAAAATGCATGAACCAATAATGACAAAACTGCCCAATTCAGAACATTTCATTCATAAAAGTCTACTTCCACACCCACACTATAAATAGAATGACAGTAGTGTAAAGCCACAGGCATCTTGTACAGCTTCTCGCACTTATTTTCAATTTCATTTTTTTGGGGGGGCAAAAGGTCAAAAAACAGGGACACATTTTAATCATTGCTTGTATAATTTTGGAAAGTTGCTAGAATAAAATGCTGTGTTACCACCATGCATTTCACTGGCAAGTTTTGAACCCAGGACCCTATGCACTACAGTCAGAGCAACATACCAAAATGCCAAATCAGCAGTTTCCTGAAAAATAGGAAGACTGAAACTTAATGGCTATCATTTAGTGAATTCAATTCTTACTTCTCATCATAGCTCTCAACCTCTTAGCACAAAAAGCCTGGACAAAGCCAATAATGGGGGAATACAAATTCAGTTTTCACTTCTCACTCACTATAGCTCTCAACCTCTTAGCACAACAACCTGGACAAACAAGCCAATAATGGGGGAATACAAATTCTGTTCCCACTTCTCACCATAGCTATCAACTCTTAGCACAAAAATCTGGACAAAGCTCACAAGTGGTGGTGGCTAGGGACTTTAGGCTCTTTTTACCCTGTATTGAAGGTACATGGTTTGAGCCTGAATACTTCTAGCCACCAGGTGTATTAAATGGGGGCATTTACACACACACACACACACACACACATACAAAACACCTTAGCAGCTAGAAATAGGTACCAGTCACAAAAAAGCATAATGGTAAATGAAGAATAATAATTCTCACCCATCAAATTTGTTTGTACTTTGCCAGACCAAAATAACATACTCTTCCTGTAGCCTTGGACTCTCTTTGTTAACCAGGTAAGTGAGGGGACGACCTGGGAACAGTCTGGTTAAGTGATTTGCTCAGAGCTGCACAGTAGGCAAATGGAGATGAAGGGAATTAAACCTGTACTCTCTTGCCAACAGGAAGCACCTCATTAACAGTTCACACTCTTCATCCTTAACTGCCAGACTTTTCAGAAAAAATAAATGGAATGGTTTTAACACTTAAAAAAGCATGCAATGTATGTGCCATTTGGGTTGCAGAATCATAAAAATAGTCTATGCATAGGTACTGTTAATCTGCATACCCATAAAAAGCCTCTTAGAGAATATAGTACAAAAACATACACTCTATTGGAAACATACGTGAAAACCAATTTGTTTAGATGTCATTCCTCACCGTTCCCAAAGATCTTTTTGTAAAACACCTGCATGTTATCCTTTTAAAATATTTTTGCCAGAATAATCAGGACTGCTTTTTTTAGAAGGGGTATTAACTTTTAGACTTGCACCTTTTCAGTGAAAGCAAGGATCTCAAAACTTTAGCTAATGGGCACTGAAATAATTATACTTGTGAATGCACAGCAACAGAATAGTACAAGTGGAATAGAATAAAATACCTGTCCCAAGTAGGAATATGTCCAAAAACAGCAGTACATAAACAAGCAGGGTCATCCCACTACAGTCATACTGGCCCTGGCAGTGAGGAAAGGGACACCTAATGGTCCTTTAAAGGAGTGTTTCAGTACCATGGTGACAAAGCCATAACAAAGCTGTAACAGATACCACCTGTGGGCTCACTGAAGTCATGATGAATTAACAGATAAGAGACAACACATAGCAAAACTCCACCCTCCCATCTGATATTTTTTTAAAACATGAACATGAGCTCATAGGCAAATCAAGCCAGCTTACCCTGAGAGGCTAGTTTTAACACTCTACAGTCTCCACGGTAACACCAAATCAGTCGGGTTAAGGTCTTTCAGCTTCACTCATAAATGAGATACGAGTTCTCTGTACAGATGAACTCTTTTCTAAATGTACCCTTAATAAAACACTAAAAGATCATATAAATCTAAGTCAGTCACTAGCAGTCAGGAAGTCACTGATTGTAAAAAATCCATTACCAAATGACAGATGCATGACTTTTTCCCTGCTCGGCATAAGTAATGAGCACAGCGCTCAGAGCTGATCACTCAAGTCTCAAACCTGAAAGCATTTTCTTGCAGATTCAAAACTGATATGCAAGAAGTAATTGTTACTCTATACCCAGAGTTGCATCATCGCTGTTTCAGCCACATTCACTACATTTCTATTTTACACACACACACACACACACACACACACACACACACACACACACACACACACACACACACACACACACACACACCATTCCTTACTTGTTCCCGCTGCTGTTGCAAATTCCGAACATAAATAAAATAATCCAAGAGTGCTGCCCAGACTGATTCCTTGCTACTGCCAATAATCCCCATTAGAAGAGTGCTGTCCATTCCCGCTCGCATTTGACCAACCGGAAATGTGCACGATGTGAGCTCCTTGAGCTCAATTCCGACTGGCTGGTAGGCCCGATTGAGTTGACGTCATTGCCCACTTGATGACATCAGCTCAAACAGCACGAAAATAAAAAAAAGAAAACACAGAAAAAAAAAAATGGAAATGAAGGGCTGCCACTCGGGAATCATGGCACCCCTTCATTTGGACCCCAAAACTTGGTAAAAACTGAGTAATATGGTATGGTTGGGAGGTATGCTTTTACTGTATGTGTGAGTTGGAGAGAGGTATCAGTCCCTGGGTCTCTACAGTGTCAGTGTGTGTGCTATGCATTGCCTCTTTTCCAATGCCTGGGCATACTGTGCACACCTCCTTCTGCCTACAGAGGCAGGCTCAGGATGTTCCTCCTCCGAGTCCCTCTGTGCCTGTGCTGGCCTTGGCAATGGTGGGGGGCTGTGTGGCCCTGCCCCATGCTGTTCCTGCTGCAGCTGTTTCCGCAGGATCATATTGTGTAGCATGGCACATACTATGAACTTTTGTGTACATGTAGCTGGAGAGTATTGCAAGGCTCCACCGGATATGTCAAGGCAGTGGAACTGTGACTTGAGCATCCCAAACACATGCTCTACAATGATCCTGGTTTGTGCATGTGCCTCATTATGGTGTTCTTCTTTGGGTGTGTGTACATTTCTGATGCGTGGCATCAGCCACAGCAGCAGTGCATAGCCAGCATCCCCCACTAGATGGCCATATGGGATGTCCCCCTGGAAAACGCCTGACACAGCTGTGAGCAATGCCATATGTGGGAGTCATGATAACTTCCAGGGCTGCCAGCACACACATTCATGATAATGCCCTGGGCATCACACATGACCTGGCAGTTGATGGAGGGGAAGCCCTTGCGGTTTATGTAGACCCTGCCCTGCTCTCCGGGTGGTGCTTTGATGTGGATGTGTGTGCAGTCTATAGCACCAACTACCTCAGGGTATTCTGCTATATGGTGGAAGAGATGCATATGTGTGGTCTGCACCTCATGGGCAGTGGGGAAATATATGTGCTCATTGGCATTTTGTGTCATGGCATCCAGGAACTGGTGGAGTACCCTGGATGCTGATACCTGTGAGACCCCCATGATATCCCCATTTGGTCTTTGGAAGGTAGCCTGTGGCTAGTATTCTTTAGCCTAGACATACCTTGGTATCCACTGGGATGGGTTCCCCTCTATTAGTTCTGAGTGTAAGGTGTGGCTGGCACAGCTCAACGATTTGTGGTAGGATGTCCCTGTTCACCCTATAGTGCTCCACTATCTCCAGCTCATGTAGACCCTGGTAGGTTACCCTGGGTCTGTACACTCTTCTCCTCCTCCTCCTCACTGTGGGCCAGTTGTCAGCATTCTCCTCCTCACCACCCTCAGTCTTTAGCACATATTGATGGAGTAAAGCAGCAACAGCCTCTAACATTTTTAGTTAGTTTTGCCAGTTAAAAATCTGCCATCTGTGTACACTGGTGGTGTAGAGTTTGTGGGAAAAAACAGTCTGTAGGGTGTTTGCATAGTTTATATTAGTGTGCTGGGCTGCTGCCTGTGTAATTGGCTGATTCTGATACATTCCACCTGCCAGCCAAGCTTGTTCTCCTTGATTGCCTTCCTACTGCTGTTTTCCCTTCCCAGTTTCACCCTATTTAAGCCCTGAGGCGTGCTGCGCATACCCAGTGCTCAAATGTAAACAGTGCTGCCATTTCCTCTTTTTTTTGTTTAAATCCTGGTGCACAGCGCGCACACCCATTTAGTCTATATACACAGTGTTCAGGCACATCTCACACACCCTTCCTTAGCTGTGCTTAGCTAAGGGAAAACACAGGCCACAGAGCTCCAATTCACTTACAGCAAGCATGGCACACGCCTTTATGAAGTCAGTCAGCTCTTACACTTGCACTGTTGTATTGCTGCACCAACACGGTTAGGTAAAAGCTGACACTTTGAGGAAATCTGTGATTCAGTACAACTCCACTCATTTGCATACCCCAGTGTATAAACTGTTAGTTACTGCACTTAGACAGACCCTTTCCCCTTGACAACCAGTGCTCCCTGGTATTGTTTACATTCTGCATGCCATTGACTATAATGGCAAAATGCAAAATTATCTTAAAATTGACTTCTTATTTATTTATTTTTTTTGGCACGATCCTGTTTGCTCGCCACTGCCTTAAGCTTAAATGGCCGTGATGGCCAAAAAAAAAAAGTTTAATTAAAAAAAAAAAAAAAAAACTGTTATTAATGCCAATGGCCTTATATTTGGCCATTGGCATGTGTGTTTGACTGTAATACATGCTTTCCATGAGCTGTCCTGCCTCCATTTGTTCAGATGCAGAAATGTATTCAGTTACTAAGTGAATGCATTTCTGGTCTGACACTGTTCCTGCACGGAGTCCGGCCACCTTTGTGGATCGCAAAATCACCTCATTTGCATGTTTTTTACCAGCAAATGAGATGATTTGCATCCAGCACAGCTTTCTGTGCAGGAATAGTGTAGGGCCAGTCATGCACATGAAAACGGCACTTTCCTGGATCGCTCGGTGGCCATTTTCTGTGCAGGAGCTCCTACTCTGTTTCTGCATGGAAATCAGCCATTCGTGAATCCTGGGGCCTGAGTGCTTAAAATGTAAATTTAGAGAAATGTGTAACCCTCAAATGAATATTACAATGGAAAGGCACATATTTTACACAAGAAATCAAAAGCCTGATGAAACTATAGCAGCATATATTATTGACTTGAGAAATAAAGCTAAAATGTACAGATTTGATGATATGCGAGATGAGTTGATAAAATAAAGACTTATGTGTAGTGTTAATAATGATGCAGTGAGAAAGATTTTAATTCAAGATAGTGATTTAACATTGAGCAAAGCCATAGAAATTTGTCAAATATATGACCTTACAGAAAAGCACACAAATATGCTTACAAATGAGAAAAATGTGCTTACAGTGTCTACCAGTGCGAATGTTGTGGCAGCACCCAATTTCAGCTATAAACCAAATGGGGCCACTATGAACAATTTTATTGTCAACTGTCATAATTGTGGAGGCAACCATGAACCTAAACGAGAAAATGCTTATTTTTTGGTCAGCAATGTCACAAATGTAAAAAGTGAAATAACTACAAAACATTTTGTAAATCTAAAGAGGCAAATACTTTTATTAAATGATAGTATCCAAAGAAGCAAGTAGAACAGATAAAAAGCTGTGAGCAAACTTTCTATGTTGATTGTGTCTCTGTGATTAATGAATCAATTAATAGGATGAATTATCAGCTAACTGGTAGTCTGGCAACAAAGGGTGAAACATTTTGGACTATTCAGATTAATGGGAAACCCACAGAGCTTAAAGCAGACACTGGGTCAAAGTGCAATGTTATATCAGTACAGATGTTTTCCAAAGTAAAAGCTGGTAAGAGACTTGATTCAGCAACATGTGCAAAACTTGTTGCTTATGGTTATGAAGCGATTCAGACTGATGGCGCAATAGTTCTCACATGTCATTCTGCTCGGAACAGCAAAGATTTGCAGTTTTACATAGTCAAAATATACTTGCAGTTACTATTAGGCCTCAAAAATAGTTTGAGAATGGTACTGATTTCATTTAGTGAGGATTGTCCACCATATAAATCTGAACAACCACAATAGTTTTACACAGAATATTTTTCATGAATATGCTGATATTTTCAAAGACACACTTGGCAAACTACCAGTCAAATATTCCATGAAGTTAACCATGAAGTAAGTCCATTTGTCAGACCAGCCAGGAAGGTTCTGGTTGCAATGCAGAGCAAAGTGGAAACAGTACAAGATAAAATGTTGAATTTAGGTGTGATAACTTCAGTAAAAGAACCAACTGAATGGGTAAACATGATGGTCGTAGCTCATAAGAAAAGCTTAGATGATATTCGGATATGTATTGATCTGAAAGATTTAAACAAAGTGCTTAAACATCCTAATCATCTGATGCGCATAGTAGGAGAGTAGCAGCTCTTATGCCAAATGTCACTATTTTTTCAGTCTTAGATGCAAAAAGTAAATTTTTGCAAATTTCGTTGGATCACAAATCTTCATTGTTAACTACTTTCAGTACACCATTTGGTAGATACAGATTCCTGAGAATGCCATTTGGGAAAAATTCTGCCAGTGAAGTCTTTCAATGTTCCATTGAGTAAATTTTTTCAGGTTATCCATGTGCTGTCATAGTAGACAACAATATTGTAGGTGGCAATAGTGAAGACAAACATCAAGAAAGTTCTAGACTATGCTCGTGAAGTCAGTCTTAAACTGAATCTTCAGAAATGTAAATTCAAGCTGACAGAAGTCACTTATGTGGGTCATTTGTTTATTAGTTCTGTCTTACAACCAGATCCATCTAAGCAAGCAGCAATTCTTAAAATGCCAGTTCCAGACAGTGTCACATCTTTCCAACGTTTTCTAGGTTTGGTCAACTATTTAGGAATGTTCATCCCAGATCTGAGGGAGCTTTCAGCACCGTTATGTGAACTGGCACGCAAAAATGTTAACTAGTCCTGGTTAGAACAACAACAAAGAGCATTTGACATTCTGAAACAAAACATTGCCAGTCTACCCAACTTGAGATATTATAATGTTCACAAACCAGTAACTCTTTCATGTGATGCTTCTATGTGTGGTCTTGGTGCAGCATCTCTTCAAGAAGGCATACCAGTAGCCTATGCATCCAGAACTTTAACCCAAACAGAGATGAAGTATGTGCAAATTGAAAAAGAGTTTTTTGTAGTAGTGTTCACATGTTCAAAGTTCAGTGATTATATTTATGGCAAACCTATTCAAATAGAAACTGATCTAGTGACAATTCTGAAAAAGCCAATACATTCAACCCCAGCATGTCTGCATCTCATGATGTTAAAATTGCAAAAGTATAATTCCAATACTGTTTATACAAAAGGCAAATATCTCTACGTTGCAAATGCTTTGTCAAGAGCATGCAGACAATAAACACAGTAAATAGTCCAACCAGTGAAATTGATGTAACTAGCATCTAATTCTTTAAATAATCTAAGTCATTCCAGGCAAACAACAGAACAGCATGACCATGAGAAACCAGACTTAGAAGTCATAGAAGTCAGAAATTTTTCCTCATCACGTCTTGATGAACTCGGAAATCACACAGCTTTAGACCCTGTTCTCAAGAAGCTGAAACATTTTATCAGTCCAAGATGGTCCTAAAGTGGTAATTCCTTCAGCATTACAATAGGAATATATCCAGATTTGCATAGTGGTCACAAGGGTGTTGATTCTACCAAAAGAAGGGCAAGAGGCATATTATTTTGGCCTTCTCTGTCGAAAGATATAGAGAAGGATACTCTAGCATGTTCTATTTGCAATAGTACTAAACCGGACCAAAAAAAGAACCACTTCAGCTAAACCAGATTCCTGAATTGCTATGGCTGATGGTTGCTACTGATATGTTTGAATGGAATGGTCAACATTATTTAGTGTTAGTACACTCTTACTCAAATTGGTTTGAAATTGACCTTCTTCCGGACTTAATGTCTAGCACTGTCATTACAAAATTGAAGAGACATTTTTCTATCCATGGTAGTCCACACAAAGTTGTATCTGACAAAGGTAAGCAGTTTACAAGCCAGCAGAAATTTGCTGAGTCTTGGGACTTTGTCCATATTATTAGTAGTCCTGAGTATCCACAATCCAATGGATTAGAGGAGCATGCAGTTCAAAGTGTGAAATATTTGTTAGAGAAATCCAAGAGAGATGATACAGATGTTTTTCTTAACCTACTCAGTCTCAGAAACATTCTCCGAGATAACTTGCTTGGTTCACCTGCTCAGAAATTAATGTCTAGACAGACAAGAACAACCTTGCCAATCAGTAAACAACTACTGATTCCAAATGCTAAAAATAACAGAGTGGTTAAAACTCAACTTTTGAAAAAATGCCAGTCACAAAAGTTGTACTATGGTAAATCTAGCAAACCACTTAGACCACTAAGACAAGTAGAAATCGTAAGGATGTAGACAACCAAAGGATATGACCAAGTAGGCATTATCAAAAATGTTTGCGAGGAACTATGATCTTATATCATTCAATCAGAAGGAATGGAATTCAGACGTAACCGAAGACACATATTACCTATCACTGAACCTATGATGCAGCAGATTGCCTGTGCCAATGACTTTAGTCCTGTGAATGTATCCGCACCCATTCCTGTTCTAATTTCAGAGGACAGCATACTTCTGTGTCTTCTACTCCTGTAAATAGTTCAACAGTATCTTCAGATATTCCCATATCAAACAGTTCCCCAAGGAAAGTTTCTCCTGTAAAGTCTCAACAGAACTTCTATGTATCCAGAGCCGGGAGAGTTTGTAGGCCAAATCCAAACTATTTGAAGGCTTGGACTTAAGAACAATGTGTTGTTGAAATGTCATTGATGTACTAATCATGGGGAAATTGTTTTTCTTTCATTAAGAGGGAGGATGTAGATCACTGTGCATGTTGTACTTTACCAGCCACCATAGCACTCAGCATGTTTATAAAGTTAATGCGAGTTCAGTGCCATTTTGTACAGTCAGCCAGAGTGAATGCAGTCATGAATGGAGATGCACGAGAGTGTATTTGAAGTAATGAGTGAGTCTGTTAGCTTAAATACAAGTTCTAATTACAGTTCCTGACAATGTTTTTTTTTTTTTTTTCATAGGTTGGTACTAGCTAGGCCATTTTTGCCGCCATTTGAGCTTGTAGTATCCCTTGTAAACCCCTCTCCCCTGCCTTGTGTTTGTAAGGCAAACACCTTAACCATTAGGCCACCCTCCCAACTTGAATCCATACACCACGTCATCATCTCTCTTGAATGCAAGAGACAAGTGACAGGTCCCATAGTAAACCCATTTATAGATAGATCTAACACCAAAGTAAGTCACTTACACTGAGATTAGGTCTTTCAGAATCAGGGCAGAGTTATACTGAGAGAAACTATTTTGGAATCTGGCCCAAGGTATTTAAAAACTAACCACATTTGTCTTTATTGTAGGAAAGACCTCAACTAAGTAATTGTTTGAATTTGTTTTATTTTGAGCAGGACATGATTGTTTTTTTTCTGGGTTTTAGCTCTCTTAACTTGGTTTCTGTTTTCCTTTTAGTTGTTTGTTTTACTCCAAAGAAAATGGGGACTATGAATTCTGTTTTACTTGGGTAGTTTTATAACATGTTAATTAATTCCTTAACATGGTAATGACTGATTAAGCAGTTCCTGCGTGTAATGTTATCATTTTGGAGAAAATTTTAATTTGCTTTTTAAGTGGGAAAGTGACCATTCTACAAAACTGAGAGCTCTTACCAACATAATAAAGGACTAACAGCACTGATTATGTAAAAATGAAGTACTGATATAGATTCACAGTCTAAAGGACACCAGCTTCTAATTTTTGGCTTACTCACAGAAAAAGGAGTTCAGTACCCACACTTTCCTGTGCCCTTGGGTCTTTTAAGACCTTTATTTGTAGTCTCAGAATGACAATTATGAGAACGTAGTCTTACACCTCTTCAAAGTACCAGTAGAATAAAGGAAAAATATGATACATCCCCCTGTGTCCCTCTAGCTGTCTTTTGGGGAGGGTCGCCAATAGTTTTTTATAAGTATGACAACAGATTATTATTGGCAGATGGGCTCTGCAACTAATTTCTTATGGAAAGCAATGAGATTCATAGAACATCATGCTGTGGTCCAAAAGCTTGTCAGAACAGATAAAAGTAGCAATGGATCTAGTACAACAAACGTGGGCAAGGTTTTGTTCAAGATAGACAGATTCACTTCGATGCTAGACATAGATCTGATCAGCAAAAGTGTTCAGGATGTTTGCTGTCTAGCCATTGCTTAAGATTACAGGCAAATTCTAGTTGTTGGATTTTTCAGTAATTCCAGTTGTTGGGTCTTTTAGTATATTCTTAGTCATGATGTTTCTGATATGTGTTTTTTTTTTATTATTTAGATGTCACTTTTGAGAAGAGCTGAAATTTGATGGATGACTGCCAGAGAACTATTTCTCGTGACATCGAACAAAAAACGTTTTGAAATTATTTCAGATGATACAGTTTCTGCAAGCACTGTTGAATTCTTCGAACTTTCAGACTTTTCTTCTCATGGCAAGCATTTGGAACTGATACAGTTTTATAAGTCAACATTTCCTTCGGATTCAGCAAGGCACAGTCTACAGATATTGTCCTAGTTTTCACATGCATGATTATAAGTAAAGACTCTATGAATTTTGAAGAATGTTTTGACCAGATGATTCTACTTTTACTTGTCACTGAAGAAGAAAATCTGAGATATTGGGCATAATCTTGAAACTTTGCTTAGATCAACTGGTCTTAGCGGAATTGACCTGTTCGTAATAGGATCAGAGATGATGAGAAGTCCTGTCATTAACATCCTGCTTACTCCACTACAAACTTAACATTAAAGGCTTAAAATCCCAACTTCTCTTCAGGTGACTATAGACACACTGGGATTAAAATAGTTTCTCATGAATCAATAAAACCTAAACACATGTAATCCTGCTAAAACTCATTTTGTGTCGCTGTGAAAATCACATAATCTTTATGCTGGGGGCACTACTGTTAATTGGAAAAGGAGCTGGTCTAAATAAAAATGGATGATAACAGTTGTTTGAAATTGTAAGAGAGAGTACACCTAAAACATAAACTTCGGGTAATTGAAATAAGACTCTTTTAATGGAAAATAGGATTTTTTACATC
The DNA here is from genome assembly GCF_019279795.1 of Protopterus annectens. Lineage (NCBI taxonomy): Eukaryota > Metazoa > Chordata > Ceratodontiformes > Protopteridae > Protopterus > Protopterus annectens. The sequence goes on along the minus strand of NC_056750.1, from coordinate 311,049,393 downwards.
AAAATTCCTCTTTACTTTTATTATAGTCAGTATGAGGTCACTCTAGATTGGAAAGAATGATCAGTAAAACAGATGTTGTTGTATACTTTCCCTACAACACTATTAGCCCTGCTTCACGGCCTGCACACACATTCTGATGCAGATAAAGTAGTGAGGAAAGCATGAACAGTCAGAGTATCAAGCAAAATATGAGCACCAAGATAAGAGTACACAATTGTTTCATTATTTATACTTCAACAAGCTTGTTGCCTCAAAATAAGCCTTTAATAATAACTTGACAATCATCAGAGGTGAGTCATAGACCCTATTATCCCACCAGTCCCCAAGACCTGTGTTAAAGGACAACAAACTGTCTGCCTTTCTTATTCTGAGTGTGCACTCACAGGATGCTGTAGCTGCTGAGAATTTAGTCCCGGTACTCTGGATATACTCAGCACTCTTGCAGATATTCAAGGTTGTGTGTTTTGTGAGCATAAGGCAGTTCTTAAATAACTGATAGACAGAAGTTAGCTGATGATGTGCCGCTATAACTAAACCATGCAAAGTTCCTTCCTATAATAAAATGTAACTTAGATAAGTTATTGCTGCTAGTCAAAACCCATGTTGCCATTGCCAAAGGGCTACCAGTATGGTACATTTTTGGGCAAATGGTGTATTTTTCTGTTTTGTCTGATTGTAGATACTTTGTAGGAAAGGGTAGCTACGGGGTCTAATCTGAGATAAATATGCAAGAAAGGGTAGTTCACCTAAAATAATGGACAACTCAAAAGCTGCTGGGTTTAAGAATATGCGGGACAGGAGAGGTGAAATGATTCAAATGAATAACATCAAAATTATTCACAAAGCATTTTTTTCTGGCAGCTCTCATACAAAAACCCGTTACCTTAAATAATGCTTTCTCTCAGTTCTGCTTGATACTGCACTAAGGGAGATGGTGGGACTATACTCTGCTTGGTTAATTTATTGATATTGGTAATGATATAAATGGACCTATTGAGACCAGCTTTTATATTGTGGAAAAGGATATCAGTGCAGAAAACAGGTAATAATGTGAATGTACATATGTGAAAGAGCATTTGCCATACTATGGTACAGAGGATTGTCAGTGTTAAATATTGTCACTACTGCAAATAGACCTCTGTGGGACTGGCTGTGTCATAGGTGGTTACTAGGCATATGATGCAGAAGACCATTGAGGAGACTAGCTCAGTTGTCCCAGGGCACTGTCCGGTTAAGAGAACTGAGCAGAGTCACATAGTAGGCAAATGGAGGTTGAGGGAATCAAACCCTTGTGCTGAAAAAAAACTCATTACCAGCTAAAATTTTTAATCCACACATGCTGAGATATGGCACAGAGCATGATTATTATGTTGGCAGTTCTATGAATAAATCTCTGTGGGACTGGTTACAGCTTCCTGATACAGAGTTTTTTTTACATTACTATTCTGTAAGCAAGGTTTGCTAACTGCCCTGTGGTCACTTGTTGCAGTTCAGGACTGTAACCAAAAGTCAGTCTTTGTGGTGTGAACAACAGACAATATACTCTAGTGAAAAACGCTGTTCTTTGGGAGAATGATGTCTGCACCACAGGTGTGTCTTCTCTGTTTGCAGTCTGCAAATTTCTGGCTACATGTTTGATGCAAATACAAGATGAGTTAGGCTTGAATAGGTAGATTTTAAAGTATGCCACTGATGATATAAAAGCATCTGTTAAGGGTTCAGGTCCTAGAAATAACTAAAATTGAAGAATATGAAACGCTGTTACTATCAACTATAACTAAGACATTTTTAATTAGAGAAGTATAAATTGATTGAAAGGATATCATGCTAAAATAGAAGAGAAGAAACAATGACTTGGTTTGTAAAGAAAACAAGAAAAAATTGATAGGTGGTTACTGGTTAAGGATAGGTGAAGTGCTTTTCTTTTGCTTAATATGCTGCATTGTGCAGCACCATGCACTGCTATGCAGTTGTGCGCCAAAGCCAGGTAGTTAAATTTAACAAATTTTCGCTAAAATCTAGGCAGAAATATCCATCCACTGAGCTCCTTCATGATCAACTCTGAAAAGCCACCCTTAGTGACAACAGTCTTCAACCTAACATTATGGACAGTTGGACTACCCTTGTTTCTCTGGCAACCTTGTTGACTTGGGTCTCTTGAGGCAGTGTAGAAATTCCCTCATGTACACTGATAACCCTCTACTAATAACACACTCTAGTACAGACTGCGTGAGATATAGCTACACCAAGAATCTAGAATCCATGCTCTCTCACTCAAAACAGTAACACGGAGAAGGTTGTCAACTCACTTACCACTACATATGTTCATAGTACCACTACTCATACACATACCACTAATCAGACACATAGTATGTATCAAATGCCTAAATCTACATATGTGGAGGTTCTCTTGAAAAACTTTCTGAAACACTAGAGACCTCCAAAACAGAAGACTCCTTCAACTAACACAGTCCCCACAGCACCCATAACACATAGCAACACCAGTGTCTCACCCACCAAACCAGTAAGGCGTAACACTCAAAAAACAAATTTTCTTGGCACTGGAGACTGAATAGTGAGACACACAGATGTCCCACTCACCAAGATGGACAAGGAGAAAGTCATGGTCAGCTGCCCGTCCAGTGCCAGGATCCGTCAAATCACACATGCACTCAGGTTTCTCAGCAACAAGTACCATTATGACTTTGTCATTGTTCATGTTGATGTGAATGACCTGTGATGTACCTCATGGACTCTATAAAGAGAGACATGGTTGAACTCTCTGAGTATGTGGTCCAGGCAGATATGTCCGTAGCCTTGAGCAGCATACTACCCTCACCTAAAATAATGCCACAGTATAAACATAAAATGATTGATTTCAATAACTGGCTTAGTTTTTGGTGTCCTTCAAAGGGGATCCAGTTCCTGTCAGCCTGGAAAGCCATGTTCAACAAACCTCACTGATTTACCAGATATGGTTTTCACCTGGCACCTCTAGGGTTTCAGCTGCTGGAAAAGGCTCTTGCTTCCCCCATAGTACCTTTTTTAGGCAAGGATTCAAACATAATTACTGATGTGAAATTAACCAATCAGAAAAAAATAAGGGTCATGCTGCTAAATGCTAGAAGCTTAAACCAAAATCTGCAGCCCCAGGAAGCACTTCTGTCACTAGAAGATGTAGGTGTCTGTGCAGTCACAGAAACCTGGTTCAAGGCTTCAGAGAGTACACCAGCCTTGCAAGGCTACAATGCCTTCCACACCTTTAGACCACAAAATGATTATGTGAAAACCAAAGGAGGTGGTGTTTCAATATATATTAGAGATAAATTCACCACCTGTCTAGTTAGACTGGACAACTCCATGGAGTTACTCCAGGTCCAGGTTATGGTGGGTAAGACCCCCATTCAAGTCATAGCCAGTTATAGCTCCCCCTCCACAGGTCACAATGCTCATGAAGCCTACTTGACCAAACTGGAGACAATCCAAATTTTACTTAACACATTGGTTATGGGGGATTTCAATTATCCCACCATCAACTGGGAAATCTACCCTGTCCCTAACTCACTAGTGCAAAAGTTCCTTGACTTAGTTAATTGAAATGCCCTGGAACAAATTGTCCATACCCTGACAAGGGAAGCAAATCTTTTTGGATCTGGTCCTCATCAACATGTCACACAGATGCACTGCTGCAACTGTCGGACTCTCATTAGTTAAAACTGACCATAAATCAGTCACCTTTGAGCTGGCACTAACACCAGAACTTTCAAAGGGTGAAATCCAACTAAAAAACTTCACCAAGGCAAACAATATCCTTCTAGGTGAAGCCATAAATGTATTCTAAGCCCCACCCCAAGTTGGAAGTGGTAACTATGCTGAAGCTTACACTAAAGCCTTGTACAATCACTTGCATAAGTGTATAAACTCAGTTGTACCAGAAATAATCAATGCCACAGCCCCAAATAAAAATAAGCTGCCATGGTGGACATCCAGCATCAACAAACTTTACAATAAATGCAAAAAGTTGCTGTCCAAGAAAACAAAGGCAAGGCCCCAAAAATGGAAAAGCACCCTCCTAAGCCTCAACAGGCAAATAAGACAACTTGTCAAATCCTCCAAGGGCTTCTTTGAAAGAAACTTTCAAAGTACAGCCAAGGATAACCACAGGGCCTTTTACAGTTATGTATGTAACCTGAAGGGTATTACCCAAGAATGTGCAGAACTAGTGGCCAAGAGTTCCATACACATTCTGACTCCACAGAGATAGCAAACCTGCTAGCAGATAGGTTTGGTGAAAATTTCACTCCCTTATCCCCTCCTAACTTTCAAAAAACCTTCCACCAAACCCCACACCCTACATATCTGAAGAGCAGGTCCTCAAAGGTTTGTCCAAGGCAAAAAACACAGCATCAGTGGAACCAGACGACAACACAGGCTTGTCTTCTAAACAGGCCAAAACATAAACTATCATCACCACTAAGTGCCCTCTTCAATCATAGCCTAACCACAGGCTTTCTTCCTGTGGAATGGAGAACAGCAACAGTTATTCCACTCCACAAAGGTGACTAAGCAACAGACACAGGGAATTACAGACCCATAAGCCTGACCAGCCTTATCTCTATAAGGCCATGGAACATATCATTATGGACCTCATAAATAAGAACATAGGTGACCTCCAAACCCTGGATCCTACCCAATGTGGCTTCATGAAGGGCAGATCCTGTTTGTTAAATCTGGTGGATGTCTGAAAATGTGACCAAGGACATTGATGATGGCAAATTTGTGCACACACATACCTCGACCTAGCAAAGGATTGACACAATCCCACATTCAGGCATTACTGATAAACTTAGCAAACTGAATGTGAACTCCTTCATTGTAAGATGGGCTGCCAACTGGCTCACAAACTGGACACACACTATCAAAGTGGGTGACTCCACATCAACCAGCAGACCTGCTACCAGTGGCGTGCCACAAGGGTCAGTGCTGGGCCCCCCTACTGTTTGGTATATACTTCTCAGAAGTTCAGGTCAAAACTAAGTTGTTGTGGCTGACCAAGTTTGCAGAAGACTGCAAAATAGGTGCAGTCATTGAATTCCCAAGGGATGTCTGTATACTCCAGGATGGTCTCATGCAGACCAGTGACTGGTGTATTAGTCATGGTCTCAAGCTGAATGAAAAGAAATGCATCATCATTCCCTTCGGCACAAACAATGTCCTCTCACACTATTAAATCAACAACAATACCCTAAGTACTCATTAAGTGATAAGCGACTTGAGATCACAAGTTGACTGCAACCTTAACTTCGACCACCATATGTCTACTGTGGTAAGAAAAGCTTTCTACATAGCTTACTTGATTATTAAAGGGCCTATAACACATTGTGGGGCACTTTAAATGTCAAACACCTCTTTGTCGAACCCTATTTGTCGAATCTTCATCCGCTGAACAATCTTTTCAGTGAAACATTTTCCCATGGTAAGTAACAAGTTGGCCAATCTACTGACTAAAACAAAAACAGCATTATTTAAAACCCATCCAAGTGGGGGGTTGCTCCACCACACCCCCCCCCCCAACAAAACAAGCTCTGAGATCACACTATAGTGAGAAAAAGGGCAAATTACCAATAATGACCCACTGGTTACTTACCATGGGAAAAAGTTTGCAGAAATGATCATTCAATGGTTGAAGACTTTGACAAGTAGGGTTCGATGAAGAAATGTTCCACATTTAGAGCATTCAACAATATGATATAGACCTGATTAGTAAAGGCATTCCCTCAAGAGCAAAAGAAGTTATAACCCCCCTATACTCGGCACATATCCGGCCCATAATTTAATATAATGCCTTGTTTGGCATGTACCATACTAAGCATCTTCAGAAGTTTCTAACAAAGAAGATCAAGGGGCTCCAGCACATGCCTTACAGAGACTGACTAAGGTCCCTGTCACTATACTCCATATCAAATAAACTTCTTAGGGGAGACTTATTCCTGGCCTACAGAGCAATCCCAGAGCCAAACCTAATGAACTTGCTGCCTATCTGTAAATCAAACAGCACTAGGGCTACCTGTTCCAGGGACACCTGCAACTTAAATAGGACATGCTGGAGAGACAGATTTATCTTCCAGTGACTGCTGCATCTTTGGAACAGGCTACCAGTTCATGTGAAACAGAGCACCTCTATGACACTGTTCAAGTGGAACCTAGGTAAGTGGATGGGGCACCATAAATTCTTACTGGGGATAGAGTCCACAACCCTCCTGGACATGGGCAGTCATCACTAAATGCATTCTTGAGTTTTGAGTAGCATTTCTATGGTATTACATTGGGATGAAATGACTAGGCTTAAAATGACTTCCAGGTCGATAGCCTAGTAATGTCTTATGATCCTACGATCCTATTGTGTAGTTAGCTGTAGTTGTGTAGCTGTGAGTGACACAGGGTTTAGATAAATTGTGTCACTGCTTCACAATCTTTGGTTCTGTATTTTGGTTTCCAGCTTGTGTGCTTTTTTCTGTAGAATTTGCATTTTATCCATATGTTCATGTGATTTTCACAGGAGTTTCTGGTTATCTTTTTCTGCCTAATGCCCACTAGTTTCATGGCAGTGCACTGTATCAAGAATGAAGATAAATGCATAACACCAAGTACAAAGTCCTTTCTACTTCACCTCAAAGTATTAACACCTTGCATGAGCCAGAAATCTGTTAGGCAATCAATAACATTATAGGGCTAAAATGTCCACACTGGTCCAGGGTAATGTAGTTCTGCATATGGCACTGCATCATATGAATTTATCTGTATCATGGCTTAAATCTGCCTTACTGTTTTTTTTTTACTGTTGTCACTATAAAGCATAACTCCATTGCTGCCTTCTTCCATTACCAAAGTGTCTCTCCCCAGTTATTATTTACCTTTCTGTTGTTTCACTTTTTGCGTATTTAATTGTGACTCTGCACTACATACCGTGATCTTCTGTTTTTATTGCTGCATTTCCAAGGTTGTGTTTTGATTACCTTTGCCTCATTTTGAAGCTGTATTTATGGAACCAGTCTTGGAGTTACTGGCTTATCGCTTTATGGTTCTGACTATATTATACTGTATCATCTTCTATCTCTTAAGAGTTACAAATATGACAACAAGGGGCTAGGAATTAAGTGAATAGCATTCTTCTTTATACAGTTGCATTAAGTTCACTGCAGAATGGATGTCTGCCTGGGAGTGCTGTTTTATAGTCTGAAGTACCACTTAAAAGCTTAATACAGTTTAGTTTTTAAAAATATTGCATTGTTTTAGTAGTCTGTCTGCTTTCTAGTAAGCTGTCCTTTACCTTAAATGTTTCCCTTTCTTTAGTTGCTTTTGTCCAGACAACTTTTGTTGATGCCATATCACTGTATATGTCCTAGGGTTTTGCATCTAGACACTTTGCATATAAACAGATTAAATGTTTCCACAAATGGATTAGTCCCAGTTTTACAAAATAATTATTGTTAGGTGCATCGTTCTTTATAGTGCTGGGCACTTCTATTGAGTTTTGAATTCTTGCGGCTGTCAGACTTGACAAAATGACTTGCAGCCTTACTTTTCCTTTGATTTGTAATAGGCGTCCTTTTTCACCTTTAAGTAGAAAGAACAATCAAATCTGAACTTTAGGTCTGTCAAAATCATGAAATGATGTCTCTATAAAGGTTAATGGGATCAAACAGAAACTGAATTATTGACATGCTTACAGGAGAAACAGAAAGAAAAAGTCCATCATTATCTTGAAGACAAAATAGTGGTAGATTTGTCGGCTGCAGTACTGCTGGTTTCAGCCTCTCTCTTAAGAAACTTCTACAGTTTGAAAAATATTTTAAATACTTCTGGGTTACAGACAGTGTTGCAGTGGCAGATAACAAGTAGAGGAACTAAACCCAGAGCCATGAAAAATGCCAAATGAAAAGCTTTGCTGTAATTTGTTTTCTTTACACTGTGTTTTACTTTTATTCTGCTTTTAACTGCATACTAAAACTTGAAAAGAGACCACAGCTCTGTCTCTTGTGAGTCAGACAGAATTTTTTCCCAGCCTCCCACCTGGTTACTGTTGAGTTCTTAAACACCACTGTCTTTCTACTTGCCTGCCCCTTATGTTAATTTGACCATATAATCTCATTTCCTCTCTGCTTTTACTGGCTGATGTAAGCACAAAATTATCATTTTGTGAAATCACTACCCTTCAACTATTTAAATTTATTGGCCATCCTACTGTATTCCATAGTACCAGAATACAAAAGTGACCATCCCCTTTCAATCTACTTTGCTGTTTTAAAAATAGTGACTCTCCACTAAAACTTAACTTTTAGACAGGTAAAACTTGTTACCTACTTTCACATCTAATTCCTCTAGTGCACACTGCAGTGTTTAGGATAAACCATTTTTTTCATCTTACCCTTAAGCATCTATTGCAAGACCAACAGTTATTGTAGAGCCTACATTCTGCCTCTCAGTAGTCATCTTGGGAATAGTGCTTCTGTTTTCTGCTGGTGAAAGGAGTGCAGTTGCATTATTTCCTAGAGACTGCTGATTACCAGAAAGCTTAATATCTGCTTTATAGATGACAGCTTAGAATCTGTGCTTATATTCTGATTCTGGTGAAAGTAGGAGCAGAGTGCATTGATGCCTGACTCATTCTGGTTGGAGAGTGAGTGTCTGTGCTTAACATACCTGACTGGTCTGGTTGCTATTCAAGGCATCTACCAGAAAAAGGCTACAGGTCTGCAGACCCTTGCATTATCTGGGACAAGACTGTGGATTACCAAACAGGCTGTGGCCTGCTTCTCTTCTTGGGATTGGTGCAAAAAAGGAAGCCAATCTGGTGGTCCCCTGCCATAAACAAACTCTACAATAATAGGAAGAAGCTGTTGCAAAAAAGAGTAAAATCCCAAGATTGGAGGAACTCCCTGGATAGCCTCAGCAAGAAGCTGAGATCCTTCATAAAATCCTCCAAAGCCAGTTATGAAAATAAAATCGCCACTGATTCCAAAGACAACCACAAAGCATTCTACAGCTATGTCAAGAATCTCAATGGCAACACTCAGATCTGCTCTGAGCTACAGCACAATGGCACTAAATATACAAAACCAACTGATATTGCCAACATCCTGACAGATAGGTTCAGTGCTAACTTTACCCCCCTCTCACCCTGCAAAGGGCCCATCTTAGTACCAGAAGAATGCAAAGCCCCTGTAATCATGGATGAAAAAGTAAAGACTGCACTCTCCAAAGTGAAGAACACAGCATCCATGGGACCAGACAACATCCCAGGCTGCATACTGCATGAACTACAGAACGAATTGGCACTCCACCCAAGTACCATGTTCAATCATAGCTTCACCTCAGGCTATGTGCCTCCTGAATGGCGCACAGCGACGGTTATCCCACTCCACAAAGGGAGTGCCACCATGGATCCCAGAAACTACCACTCCATTAGCCTGACGAGCCTGGTCTGCAAGGCCATGAAACATATTATCTTGGAGCTTATAAACAAAGACATAGGTAACCTCCAAACCCTGGACCCCACTCATATTGGGTTTGTAAAAGGCAGATCATGTTTACTAAGCCTGATTGACTTCTTTGAAGCAGTCACTAGAGCCGTAGACAAGGGCAAGGTAGGGTCGTAGACAAGGGCAAGGTAGGGCACACAGCATATCTTGACCTCGCCAAGGCTTTCAATACCATCCCCCACTCTGGAATTATAGAGAAACTCACTAAACTGGGCATAAATACCTATGTCACTAGATGGGTGGCCAACTGGCTCACTGACAGAACCCACACTGTAAAAGTAACCTACTCCAAGTCCGACTTCAGACCAGTGATGAGTGGAGTACCACGGGGTTCAGTCCTGGGTCCTCTCCTGTTCGGCATCTACTTCTCTGAAGTGCAGACCAACACAGAAGGTATTTGGCTAACAAAGTTTGCAGATGACTGCAAACTGGAAGCCTTAATAGAATCACCTAATGATGTAGACATTCTACAAAAGGGATTCACAGAGACAGATGCTTGGTGTCAAAGTCATGGCCTCAAGCTCAATGACAAGAAGTGCATTGCCATCCCCTTTGGGAAAAACTCGGTACCCATGAACAACAACATAGGTGATAGCTCACTAAACACTGAAAGTGTGATAAGAGACCTCAGGACACAGGTGGACAATAGTCTCTCCTTTTATAACCACATCGCCGCAGTAGTCAGGAAATCCTTTTACGTGACACACCTCATCACAAAAGGGTTCTCCTCTAGAAAAAAGGAGGTCATTGTTCCTCTCTACTCATCCTTCATCAGACCCATTATAGAGTACAATGCCCCATCTGGGATGTATCTCACAAGATACCTACAACAATTGGAAAGGCCACAGAAATTCCTCACTAAGAGGATTACCAGCCTCAAACAGATGCCATACGCAGACTGTCTCAAAAAGCTCCAGTTGTACTCCGTCAAATATTGCCTACTCAGAGGCGATCTCTGCCCAAACATACAAAGCTATGTCAAACCCAGAGCTGTTGGACATGCTACATTTAAAGAAATCCCAATCTCTCCAAACCACACGCTCCAGGGACCTAAACCTTGTCACCACAATAAACAGAACATGCTGGAGGGATAGATTCCTGTCCCAGAGACTTCCCATACTCTGGAACAAACTACCCATTCATGTTAAGCAAAGCTCCTCATTGGCCCTCTTTAAGAAAAATCTTGATGACTGGATGGGAAATAGAAAATTCACCCCTGAGATCACTTCTCCGGCACTGCTTGACAGGGGCACAGGAAAATAATTTTCTTGGGTGGCGAAAGCCAGGGAACCTTTTGGCTAAGCTTATATAGGCCCCAGGGCCAATAGTCTAGTGCCTACCTATGAATCTATGAACCTATGAATCCACAGTCTTTGGAAATATTAAAATATTTAGAGGGAAAAGTGTAACTGCAGGTCACATGTTATGATGAAAGCACACTAGTTCGGCATCTTCAGAAGTGCTCGTTTCTGACTTATGACTTTCATTTCAAATGCTAGTAAAAAGAAGCACAGGAACTCTGTTTCTATTAGACATTGTCTTAGTGTGTCTTTTTGTGGGGGTGGTTAGATGGAATAGTTTTATTCTAAAATATGCATACTTTCCATATGTTTTAGGATAGGGCTCATATAGGAATGATATACCCTTGCTTTCTTATCTAGTGTGAATGCAATTAGTGCATGTATGTCTTATGTGGCTTTTTTTTTTCAGCATGCTCAGTTGAGTCAAGTTTTGGTGGTCACCAGTGGTCTAGTCTTCAACTTTGAGGACACATCCTCATCTGTTCCTCTGTCCATTTGAGTTTGGGACCACTGGCCTATACCTTGGATCCTGGCCTCCACCCGGTATGTGTTTGCTCATTGTATTTTGATTTTCTTTGCAGAATTATTGCTTCTGCATGACATTGTGAGTGGCTAGTGTTGGTTTGTAACTTGTACTCCAGAATGTCCTTATGGAGCATGCCCTACTGATGTTTTTATTTTACAGTTAGGCCATTATCTTAATGGAATTGTATGACACAGTCAGTTCACGTTTGTCTTGGTTTTCCAGTGACTTGGAATGGCAGTACTCAGAAGAATTTCTGTTTTCTATGCAGGTGCCTGTCGACAACATTAAACTAACTTTCATTGTTAATTTCTCTGTATTTTAGTGGTTGCAAACAGCTTGACAGACTTTGTTAATTTTTAAATGTTCTTCCAGCAAAAAAAGCTGCTAAATGACTTGCTTTTTAAAAATATTTAGTTTGATCTGTCCTGTCAAACTGCCTTTCACTCACTGCTTAAAGAAACCCTCCGTGAATGAAACTTAGACTTATTCTTTATCAGTGTTTCCACAGTTCTTAGGTAAAAGTCCTGTTTGACATAATTAGTGACATTTCAAAGAGCCAAAGTAGGGAACAGGGGGGCTGCCTGCAAGCTTGGATAGATGTGACAAATGACATTATTTTGTATATTACAGTAAATATAAGCATCCCACCCCAATCAGTTCCATTGATTCTGATACACTTATGATTGAGATGACTAAGGAACATTACTTTGGAGTTTATCCAAAATCTTTTCCTCCAACACTGCCTGCTTTTAACAAGCATATATTTACACAGTGATTGCTCAGTCTTCCTCAGTTAGGGTAATTGAAAGAAGGGGAGTTCTGCGTGTTGATAACATTTTATGTTGATGCTGTGAACGTAGTATTAAGAATGGTTTCATTTCTGTGGAGCATGGTACCTCCCTAGGCTTGCAGACATGCATAGTGTGTCTCTTTTGAGAGTTACATATGCTAAATCCAGCAGAAGAAGGTAGAGAGTAAAAGGGGCATTAATTAAAATTGTTGGATTGGCCATAGGTAATAGGGCGTAAGCAAGACAAGTTGCTTGCCTCATGGAGTGCTTACTGTGTGAATTAAAAGCACTGCTGACTCAGATGAATCATACATCATAACCCTAAGCAGTAACATATGCTACTTGCTAATATCATCTCTTTTTCATTCTACAGCCTACTGTCATCTTAATGGAATTGCATGACACAGTCAGATCCTGTTTGTCTTGTTTTTCCAGTAACATGGAATGGCCTACAAAGTCCCAGGACAGGCTTTGGCCTGCATCCTTCTCCATACCTTTTTCTTCCTTAGACACCTCTACTCTTTACTCTTCTTTCCTAACTCTCTCACATATACTGGAACAAAATCTGACCTTCTTTTGTGTCTTTGCATTTTACTGTCTGTTACATAATACTTTGGAAAGTAAACCATTCTTTTATATGTTATCTTATATTTACAGACAATGTGTATAGCATAGCCTAGCCTATATAGTCTACATTTACTGTAAGTGGCTGCACATAAATATTTGCACATATTGTATTATACATGGTACAATGTTAGAAATGACTAGATCATTTGTAAAATCATTTCTTTATCCAGTTATGTTATTTTCTTCCATTACTGAACCTGAAAATGGTCCAAATGGATCAGTGTTCTACCCAGGTCAACAGATGCATAAATAAATTAAAACAAATAAATAAATAAATAAACCATTCTAATGTAATCAAAGAAATGGAGAAAATTGTGAAATGTCAAATGCAGAACACCAGAAGCCAGTGGCTAATGAATGGGAACAACATGTGGCGTTAATTCATTCACAGAGGGAGCGTGAAGGGTTACTGTGGATAGTGATAAAAATTGAGGATGCAGGAAAAATGTTTCACTTACAAACTAGAAAACATGAAAAAGGCTTATGCAGAGCAGCTGAGACTAGTTGAGCCCCTTTCCATCAGGCATGTTAACTAACGCTGAAAGAGCTAAAATGTCAGCTGGAAAGAGCAGGGAATATACAGTGAGAGGTGTCTGGACTACATAAGGAGGCAAAAGGTCATGCTTCAGAATTCATAATCAGATAGTGCAGGGTACTAAGGGGGTACAATTATGTTACGGAATCTGGTAGAGTTAGAATTGTCTTGGTTTATCCCTCTACTCACTGTTCATCAGTAAAGGAAAATTTGGTTGATGCACTGTGTTGGAGTATGTAGGAATGAATGTTGTAATGATTTTGAAGGAAGTGAAAAAGGGGTGATTATATGTTATGAAACTGAAACTGTGCAAGAGGGAAGCCTGCTGACAAAATATTACTGCTGGTGAATTGTTGCAGAAGAAAACAGAGGCTACAGGGAACAGGGGTTTATGAAGGTAATATATAATTAGAGGTAAATGACTGATAAGGCAGGAGAAACCTGGATTGGGAGAAACATTTAGAGTCTTTGTATGAAACAGTGGGGACAGTGTGAGAAAGTAGTAATATCAAAGACGGTTATAAAATGATGCACTGCAGCAGAAATTAATATTCTGGAGGTCTTCTTAAGGAGCAGTGAGGAAATCATTACAACAGTAATACAAGAGACGGCTGCATATGGCTGTAAAAGGATGTACCTCAGCAGGAATTAATGAGAACAGCAGTTACTATTCTGTTGTAGCATTGAATGTGCTGAATTTGCCTTATCTATAGTAACACTGAATTTGCCTTATCCTAATGTGTATTCTTTGGTCAGATTACTGATCGAAGAAGGTGTGAATTATGTGAAACAAGGGGACATTTTCCTTGGTGGAGTTCAAGACACTTTACCTCTTGACAGCAGGAAGATTTTGCCATCAGCATATAGGAAACTTACGTAAATTGAACAACAAGAAGAGAAGTAAACTTGAGTGACAGAGATAGGGAAATAAATGTTATAGGTGTTACGGGGAGTATAAACAATTGAAATGCACACACACTTTTTTTAGAATACAGGTGGGACAAGGAAATATTAGAGTGATGTCATAGCAAGGATGATTTAAACATACTTGGATGAGGAGGTGTGCAGTAGGATGTGGAAAGTATGTATCAATTAGACAGAGATGGGGAATAACAAAATAATGTATAATGAAGAAACAGGTTATGGCCCATGAGAAGAGGTAATAAATAGAATATTGGGGTGGGGAGGTAGCTAGCATTAAACTGTAAGGGGTGTGGTGTATGAAGATAATGAGCAGCAGAGTATCTTGTATAATATAATGGAAAGGGAATAATTAGTGTTAGGCATTCCTGTGTATCGTACCAACTGGGTATGGTATTTGTAATGAACAGGAGAGGGACCAAATAATATGACAGCATGAAAAGAGCAGCGTAAGTTGGATGAAAAGGTGAAAAGAGATATCAGAAGTGAGCAGGATGAGGGGAAGCTGCAGCTGTTGTCTTGGAGCTTTCAAGTAAGTGTTGGAGAATGAGGCAGCTTTCTGGGAGAATATGAAGTGTAGGCATGGTAGTGGATGTGCTAGCTAAGTGAGGAAGGATAAAGTAAAAGTGGAGATAAGTAACTAGTGAAACATCTAAAGAGAAGATGGGGCATGGAAAACGCAAGGGGAGGAAGAGAAGACAACAGGACAACATGAGCAGGGGCTGTAAAAGGAGTACAGACAAGTGGCATGTCATGGAATAAATGAAGGAAGGGCAAGGAGAGAACATTGCTATGGTCGATAGATGTAGTCAAAAGTGTCAGGTGATGAACGGACCAGAAGCAGAGGAGACCATCGGGTGATAGCACCTCATGAGAAGGGGAAGGGAAGTGGGCAAGGAGCAAATGCTCTTCTGTTTGGGGGAGGCCAGAAGTAGAGGAGAAATGACAGAGTAGGTGAAGAGGTGTTACAGGAAAAATAAAGGATAGATGGCAAAGGGGTTGAGATGTAAGAGGAGATGTAGGAGGAGATGTAGGAGATGTAGGAGGAGATGGAGGAGGAGATGGAGGAGATGTAGGAGGAGATGGAGGAGGAGATGGAGGAGGAGATGGAGGAGGAGATGGAGGAAGAGATGGAGGAGATGGAGGAGGAGATGGAGGAGGAGATGGAGGAGATGTAGGAGGAGATGGAGGAGGAGATGGAGGAGGAGATGGAGGAGGAGATGGAGGAAGAGATGGAGGAGATGTAGGAGGAGATGGAGGAGATGTAGGAGGAGATGTAGGAGGAGATGGAGGAAGAGATGGAGGAGGAGATGGAGGAGATGGAGGAGGAGATGGAGGAGGAGATGGAGGAGGAGATGGAGGAGATGTAGGAGGAGAGGGAGGAGGAGATGGAGGAGATGTAGGAGGAGATGGAGGAGGAGATGGAGGAAGAGATGGAGGAGATGTAGGAGGAGATGTAAGAGGAGATGTAACAAATAACACAAATGGTGAGAAGAGGATAAGAGTGGTTGAAATGAAAGTAGATGTTGCAAATTGGGCATGTCTGCAGTGTAGAGCTGGAAGTTAAAGAGATAATGGCCATGTGGAGAGATAGTTGGTGTTTTTATAGATTTATGACTTAAGAGCCCTAAAAAAGGCTAAAGGGTATATTCACCGATACCAATCTTGGGGCTTAGACTTAAATTTGAACAGAGCTGATCACCAATCTTTAATTGACGA
>NC_056750.1:311012398-311032932 GCF_019279795.1 Protopterus annectens | reverse complement strand
AGGAGATGGAGGAAGAGATGGAGGAGATGTAGGAGGAGATGTAAGAGGAGATGTAACAAATAACACAAATGGTGAGAAGAGGATAAGAATGGTTGAACTGAAAGCAGATGCTGCAAATTGGGCATGTCTGTGGTGTAGAGCTGGAAGTTAAAGAGATAATGTCCATGTGGAGAGATAGTTGGTGTTTTCATAAATTTATGACTTAAGAGCCCTAAAAAGGGCTAAAGGGTATATTCACTGATACCAATCTTGGGGCTTAGACTTAAATTTGAACAGAGCTGATCACCTTAATTGACCAAAGCTGTGGTGTTTGTAAAGTCTGAGTGACTTGTCAGTTGAGACAACTGAGATAGTAACAGGCAGTGCCATGGTGGTTGAAGAGATGCAGGAAAAAGGATTCTCAGAAGTGTTCCTTTGCCAGTCTGCTAAAGATGAATAAGAAGATATGACTGGCTGTGGCAGTGGACATGATAGAAGGACTCAGGGAACTGGTAGAAAAGAAGGAAAATGAAGGACACCTGGCAGAGAGACCAACTCAGTGTCAGGGATAGGCTGCTTCATGACTTGGAAGAGACTGTGTGTTAATGCAAAACCAGCTGTTCTGTTAACCTTTTACCTGAATTAATGTAACATTTAAAAACTGACTCTGAGTTTGGTTCATTGCACCCCTTCTCACAATTATTATGGCTTTGTTCAGAATTCTTAAATAAAGTTGTTGAGAGGTATTAACTGAAATTTTACTATGCATAATTAAATAAACCAACCTGACAGAGGCGTGGGGGAATCGGCATACAGAAATGATAAGGTTTTCCTTTGTAACCATAAGGGATCTCAAACTCATAAGCCTTAAATCAGCCAAATTCCAGGTAAAAGAGGTAACTACACAATATTTATAGTAGCACAGACTACTATTTTATTTTGTTTCAGAAATTGTCACCTTTATGTGAGTATTTTAGTCCTCATGTAGCTCTCATGGCTATTTGGGTTTGAGACCCCTACCTTAAAAGATAATTATAGTTGATAGCAAACCTAGTCTAAGTGCCCTTTTACAGTATAAATAAAACAAGCATGAATTCCATACAGATAAATGTTCACACAACTGCAGTTGGCTGTTATGGAGAGTAGTAGCCCTTGTATAACATTTTCAGTATTTGGACCTCCACTTATGCAAAGTCCAGTGTTGTCCATTATTTGACTAACCAGTGTACTAGAGCAGTAGGTAATGGTAATCTAGCAGTATTGGGTTACTTGTCACTGATTTTCTTATCTTTTTTACTGTCTCAGTTGGTCAGGAAGCATATTCAAGAGGTGTGCCTTTAGTCTATTCATGAGCTAGATTATCATGTCTACTGTTAGGGAGGAATCTGTGAAAATGGTAGAGCAGTTGTTTTATTTTTAGTTATTGCTAGATTTTTTGTTTGATTTTGCTGGTAGTTTACTTCATTTTTATTGTCAGCTGGTTTAGAGTTTAGGGTAGCTGGATGTCATAGGTTCATAGGTTCATAGGTTTATACTAGGCTATCTGCCCTAAGGCATTTATAAGCCTAGCCCAAATTATTGTGGCTTACGCCACCCCTTATATGAAAAAATACTGTGCCCATTAGTTTGTTGTGCCTCTGTCCAGCAGTGACCCAGAGATGATTCCCGGGGTAAACCTACGATCTCCCATCCACAGGTCTAGATTTCTCTTGAACAGAGTCAGCGAGGTGCTCTGCCTCACATGGACCGGGATTTTATTCCACAGCATAGGGAGTCTCTGAGGATAAATCTATCCCTCCAGCACGTCCTATTTATATCCGTGCTAAGGTTTAAGTCACTTGCTCTAGTGGTTTTGGTGGATTTGGATTTTTTGAGGTGGAGCATGTCCATTAATTCCGGGTTGGACATGGCCTTGTATGTCAGGCACATGTCACCTCTGAGCAGACGGTATGCGACTGAATAGAGCTGGAGTTTCTTCAATCTGGCAGCATATGACAGATTTTGGAGTCCCTTTATCCTTTTGGTGAGGAACTTTTGGGGTCTCTCCAATTGCTGCAGATGTCGGGTGAGATACATCCCGAATGGGGCATTGTACTTGATCATTGGTCTGATAAGTGAAGAGTACAGGGGAACAATGACCTCACTAGATCTGGATGTGAATCCTTCATGATCAGGTGGGCAATGTAGAAGGTCTTTCTAACCACTTTAGCAATGTGAGTGTCAAAAGAAAGGCCACTGTCAACCTGGGTCCCCAGGTCCCTGATAACCTCTTCTGTGCTTAGTGGATTGCCACCTATATGGTAGCTTGGGGTTACCTTGTTTTTCCCGAAGGGTATGACTATACATTTTTGGCGTTTAACCTCAGGCCATGGCTCTGGCACCAGCTATCTGTTTCCGTGAGTCCCTTCTGAAGGATATCCGTGTCCGATGCACTTTCCACTATGGCGCCCAGTTTGCAGTCGTCTGCAAACTTGTCAGCCAAAGTCCTCCCATGTTGGCCTGTACTTCTGAGAAGTAGATGCCAAACAATAGGGGCCAAGGACCGAGCCCTGTGGGACACCACTTGTGACCGGCTTGGAGTCTGACACAGCGCCAGCAACTCTAACCCTGTGGGTTCTGTCCTTAAGCCAGTTTGCAACCCATCTTGTGACATATGGGTTTACATTTAAGCTGGTAAGTTTTTCT
This sequence comes from Protopterus annectens, assembly GCF_019279795.1. Taxonomy (NCBI): domain Eukaryota; kingdom Metazoa; phylum Chordata; order Ceratodontiformes; family Protopteridae; genus Protopterus; species Protopterus annectens. The sequence continues at coordinate 311,030,268 of NC_056750.1, read as the reverse complement.
ACAATACCGAGTGGGGTATTGTGTCGAAAGCCTTTGCAAGGTCAAGGTAGGCTGTATGGACTGCCTTTCCCTCATCAATGGCCTTGGTGACTATTTCAAGAAGTCGACCAAGTTCAAAAGGCATGATCTTCCCTTGACAAAGCCAAACTGGGTCGGGTCCAATGTCTGCAAGTCCCCTATATCTTTGTTTATGAGCTCCATTATGATCCTCTCCATAGCTTTGCAGACTAGACTTGTTAAGCTTATGGGGCGGTAATTACCAGGGTCCGTAGAGGCGCCACCTTTGTGGAGTGGGACCACAGTTGCCGTCGCCACTCCTTGGGCACGTATCCTGTGGTAAGGCTGAGATTAAACAGCTGCCTTATGTGCGGGTTTAATTCCTCATTTAGCTCGTGTAGCACACAGCCGGGGACACCATCCGGTCCCATTGATGCTGTGTTTTAGCTTTAGAGAGGCAGCTTTCACCTGCGCATTTGAGATGTCCGGGAGGCTACACTCGGCTGGGATAGTTATCTCTCCTTTAGGGGAGAGGGGTGAAGTTTGCACTGAACCTGTCTGCCAGTATGTTGGCAATGTCTGTGGGTTCAGTGATTTTTGTATCATTTTGGACTAATTCTGAGCATATCTGTGAGTTTCCACCCAGGTTCCTAACATAGCTGAAAAAGGCCTTATGATTGTCCTTTGAATCCATGGCAATTTTTCTCTCAAAATTGGCCTTAGTTGATTTTATGAGTGCTCGTATTTTTTTACTAATAATGATCAGGGGTGACTTCCCTTTTATGGATTTTGTTCTATCATGTAATAGCTTTCTCCTCTTATTGTAAAGTTTGTTAATGGCTGGGGTCCACCAGACTGGACGTTTGCCCTTTGTGGAAAGAGTCTTGGTTTTATTTGGGATTGCCTGATCCATGCAGTCCTGGAGGTGTTCATAGAAGGCATTTGTAAGGGCTTCCACAGCTTGGGTTGTGGTTTCCTCTGACTCAGGGGCCTTGAAGGATACCACACCAGTCTTGAGTAGTGTGAAGTTTGCTTTAAGGAAGTTCTTCACTATGGTCTTTTTTGTTTGGGGTGGGGGTGGGATGTGGATTTCCAGTGAGATTAGTTTATGATCAGATCTCACCAATGAGGGATATACTTCCGGTGTGGAGCATTTTGTCCCCATGTTTGTGACAATGAGATCTAGTATATTTTCTCCTCTCGTGGGAACAGTGACTAGCTGTTCCATGGCATTTGAATTTATGAACTCCAGGAACCGTTGGGCTAGAAAGTTAGGGCTTGAGTAATGTTCCCAGTCTATATTCGGGTAGTTGAAGTCACCCAATATGATGGTGTTTGGAGATACATTTATACCCTCCAGTGTCTTCAGGAAGGCTGTGTGGGGTTCCTGAGTTTGAGAGGGTGGCCTGTAGCATGCTACAATTTGTAGAGCAGTTTTGCCTATTGTTAGTTGCACCTGGATGGTTTCGAAGCTTCATGCGTTGCCACCAACCTGGAGGTGTGAGTATCCTTTATGAATATGGATACACCCTCCTTTTGTGGAGTGGTCCGGGTTTTGGGGCGGAACGCATGATATGAGGTAAAACCTAATAGTGCCGGGTGCTCTCAGAGCCTTGAACCAGGTTTCAGTTACAGCACAGACATCGATGTTCTCCATACTGAGAAGGGCCTCGAGTGCGTGCATTTTGAGATTTAGACTTCTGGCATTGAGCAGCATTACCCTCAATTTCTTCCCATTTTTGTTTTCTAGGGTGGTAGGTTTAGAATTTGAGCCTTGCCTAAAAAAGGCACTATGGGGGTGGCAAGAGCCTTAGCCAATATCCGGAATCCCAGGGTGACAGGTGCAAGCCGTCCCTTGCGAAGCAGCGTGGCTTGTCAAGCATGTCATCCCAGGCAGACAGACACTGGATCCCCTTTGAATGACACCAGACATTAAGCCAATTGTTAAAGCTGATCATCTTGTCTCTATATTGTGGCATCATTCTTGGTGAAGGAAGGATACTGCTCAGGGTTAGGGTCATACCTGCCTGGGCTACATAATCAGAGAGCTCCTCTATGTCTCTTTTCATGCAGTCCAGGGAGGTGCGTCTCAGGTCGTTCACACCAGCATGGACAATGACTGTGTCATATTTGTACTTGCTGTGGGTGACCCAGTGCTTGTGTTATGTGGCGGATTCTGGCGCCCGATAGGCAGCTTACTGTGACCCTCTCCTTGTTCAGCCTGGTGAGTAGGACGTCAGTGTGTCTGACTATGGAGTCACCTATGACAAGTATGTTTGGTGTTGTATTTGGCCTTAAGGGCTGTGACTGCTTTGCACACTGCTTTTGTGGTTTATGTGTTGCTTGTGGGGTGTCTTGAGGTAGCAGTTGTTTGGGTGTCTGCTTTGGAGGCCTCTGCTGTTTAGGTAAATTTTTACTCAGAGCCTCAGTATGTCTTTGTGTGTTTATGTGTTTGATTCAGTGGAGTGGTAGCATTATGTGAGGCTGGTTTTGTGGTGTGTGTAGTTGCCTTCTCCTCCTGTCTGGTCTTGCCAGTCCTGAGTTGAGAGAGCTCAGCCTCCAGTTTGGCTAAATAGCTGCATCTCGCAAGTATTTGTGTTATGTGGGAGGAGGAGAGGGTTGTCTGTGTACATGAGGCAGTTATAACATTGCCTCAAGATTCCCAGATTCACCAGCTGGACCGGAGAGGAGATTGACAACTGACCTTTGGACATGCTAGAATAATATTGGGAAATCCTTAATTGAAAACAAGGGCCAGTGGGGAGTGAGGGTGTAGTGCTTTTAATTTTTAGTGCTGACTTATATAATTGCTTTAGTGAGCAAGTGCCAGGTAACTTGAGTGCAATGTGATACAAGTAACTAAATGCAAAACGACAAACAGTAACTTTCTTTCAAGTGAAACAAGGAAATAAGTACAGTAAGCAATGCAGATATCACTAGTGATCCACAGAAGCTGAGAAGTTGCGTATTAGGTGAATTAGCTTCCAGGAAATAACAAGCAAACAAACAACAAGTATATAAACAAAGCTAGATTCAGTAGGCCTGGATCTAGTCTATGCTAGAGCAAACAAGGTGAACCAATTTCAGTAAGATACAGTTCAAATATTCAGGCACTATAAACCTTTAACCAGAAAATTCCCAGCTCAGAAGGGCAGAGTCCAGCCTCTTCTCCCACAAGAGTGCAGACCACGAACCTTCTTAATGTAAAATAACTGGCCTGAAGCCCAAGTGCTTAAACCAGAACTAATACACTTGGACACTGGGCTCTCAATCAGCAGTTCCCAACTTAGAAGGATGAAAGCTACCTGTCCTGCCACCACAGTGCTTGCCACAAACCTTCCTAATGTAAAACAACTGGTCTGAAGCCCAAGTGCTTAATCCAAAAGACTTGAATGATAGCTACACTTTAATCAAGTTACAACCAAGCAGTAATAAATACCATTGAATACTTTAGAGAATGTCTGGATTAGTGCTCAAGTTACACAAACAAAGCTAGATCCAGCAGGCCGAATCCAGTCTATGCCACAGCAAACAAGGCACCAACTTCAGTAAGAAACAGTTCAGATATGCATGCACTATAAGCCTTTAACCAGAAATTCCCAGCTCAGAAGGGCAGAGTCCAGCCTCTCCTCCCACAAGAGTGCAGACCACGAACCCTCTTAATGTAAAATAACTGGCTTGAAAGCCCAAGTGCTTAAACCAGAATTAATACACTTTTAGAATAACAGACACTGAGCCCTCAATCAGCAGTTCTCAACCTAGAAGGATGTAAGCTACCTGTTCTGCCACAACAGTGCAGACCACAAACCTCTCAGTGCAAAACAACTAACTGGTCCGAAGCCCAAGTGTTTAAACCAAAAGGCTTAGAATGAGTTACACCAAGCAGTAATAAATACAATTGAGTATTTCAAGATGATGCAAAAAGTAAAAAGAAGTAGGTAAAAACACAAATACAGTAAAAGCAGATGAAATTTTTTTTTTTTTTTTTTTTTTTTTTTTACTCTTGTGCCTGTTTCCGAAGCACTTTCCAAAACCATTAACTCAAACATTGTTTCATAATAAATTGAAATTCAAGCTAATAATGGTTTTATATATTAAGTAGATATGCAAAACAATAAGCCCCATTCTGTGGTAAAACAATGTTAAAATGCAAAAACGTGTAGCTTACAATACTATTATTAAAAATTACAATGCTGTTTAACAGTGGTCAATAATTAATAATATGCTGCCTAAAATTCTTTTCCTAGATGTAAAATAGAAAAGTTAATAAAATTATCCCTAGAAAACATTATAACTACTGACCAGCATTATGTAATCACTAAACCTTCCTTGTGCAACTATATTAAATAATTTTTACAAATCACAACACTTGTAACTTCGTCTATATCTGAGGAAATGTGAAACACTCAGATATTCAACAAACAAGCAACAAAATCAGGCAACCCTTCTCCTATTGGCAAGTGTTATCCCAAAGTTACTATTTCTATTACTATTTAGTGATAGCTCATTATTCTATATATACAAAACACCCACCACTCAGCCTGAGAAAACAAACACTACCTAGAACAAATATAGACCTAGCACATGCTATAAAACTCAAACTATTCTATAAAAAATGTTTACTCATCTCAGGAGACATACACCCCAACCCAGGTCCATGCAACAACATTCTCTCACACAAACAAACATCAGGCCTACTTATTATAAACCTAAACTCAAGAAGTATATTCAACAAACTGCATGACCTACACACATTCATAGCCCAATACTCCCCAGATTTACTAACTATTACTGAAACCTGGCTAAAACCCTCCACCCAGAATGAAGAAATTCTTCCATCAGGCTATAACATCCTAAGACTAGACAGAAATGCTAAAAAGGGAGGCGGAGTTGCTATTCTATTTAAAAACACACTCAACCTCCAGCCTCTGCAAACCCCACTTCCCAAATTCCAAATTGCTGAAACATTAGGCCCATTTCTATCTCTAAACAACAAAAAGATAATTAACATCCTTTGTAGTTATATCCCTCCAGGAAATAACTCAGCAACAATAGAGGAATTCTTACAATGGGCTACAACCAACCTGCCACAGGAAACTATCCTGTTAGGAGACCTAAATCTAGACTGGCTATCCTGCAATTCTAGCAATCCCACAAACCATATTTACTTATTTGGATTCTCTCAACTAATCCAAGAACCCACCAGAGTGGACAAAAAAATCTCAGAAACAGTCAACTACTGATTGGACTTTAGTAAACTTCCCTAGTCAAAATTATCACGTGGGCTGCCTACCTGATGCACTCAGCGATCACTGCCCCACTTTCCTTATTCGTAAAAAGTTAAACATAGCCAAACCCATACTGTATAAGGAAACTAGAGATGAGCACAAGGTAAATCCACAAATTCTCAACAGTATATTACAACAATGTAATTGGCAGCCATTACATACTCTGGAACTAGACCAGGCAGTTAAACTTTTCAATAGTACTTTTATGAATGTTCTGAATACAGTAGCTCCCATTAGAAAACTTAGAACCAAAGTAAACTATGCCCCTTGGCTGACTAGGATCACAAAAGGCTTACTACAAGCCAGAGATAATGCCTGGAAGATCTGGAAAAAGAACAACACTAGCTTAAAGAGAACTATCAACAACTTTGTAATCAAGCCAAAAGACAAACAAAGCTAGATAAACAAAGCTACTTCCTAAATCTCCAAAACAAACATTCTAAACCCCCCAAAAGTTCTGGCATGCTATCAACTCCCTTCTAAAACCCAGTAAAACTACCACCCCAGCTCCCAACACAGATACCACTAATAACAGCTTAGCTTCTCAATTCAACCATCACTTCATAGACTCTATTCTATCACTATCTACCCAGCTATCTAGCAATAACCCACTATCCACCCCCACTAAGGACCACAATAACATACCATCATTTACTCTCTCACCTGTACCAACCTCCATAGTCAAAAAACTACTCTCAAAACTAAAACCTACCCCTCTTGCAGCTGATAGCCTACCCACTAATTTCCTAAAACTAGCAGCTGAATCTCTAGCCTACCCTGTCTCAATTCTGATTAACCGCTCCATAAAAGAAGCTTACATCCCTCAACTATGGAAAGTAGCACATATTATCCCCCTACACAAAGGTGGCAACCCCTACGAGCTATCAAACTACCGACCCATTGCTATCCTATCCCCCCTGTCTAAACTCCTTGAAAAATGTATTCGTACCCAAGTGATGCATTTCTTAACCTCACATAATCTCCTCTCCTCAACCCAGCACGGCTTCCGCCCAAACCATAGTACAACCACTGCTCTTCTGTCTTTCACTAACCAGGTTAACCATCTTAGAAATAACAACAACTTTGTATCTGCCATATTCTTAGATCTCTCTAAGGCATTTGACATGGTCTCACATAACCTACTTCTAGACACACTATCGTCAATATCCTTTGCCCCCTCTGCAACTGCTTGGTTCAAAAACTATCTCTCTGATGGGAAACAATCAGTCAAATGGCAAGGAGTACTATCACCTCTATCATCATCCACCATAGGCGTTCCACAAGGCTCAATACTAGGCCCATTACTATTCACTATTTTCACCAACAGACTACACACCTCCACACTGCATGCATCACTCATACAATATGCAGATGACTCCACCTTAATCTGCTCAGCCCCATCCCTAACCACTCTTCAAAACCTTACCCAGGAATCCTTTAACTCCATTGAAAAATGGATTACTGATATCCAACTGATTCTTAACCCCAACAAGACCAAATTGCTCCTATTAACCACAAACAAATACAGACCCACACCCCATTCTTTCACAATCACTTCCAAAAATGGCACCACAATTTCCCCCTCCCTCCATACAAAACTCCTTGGCATTGAAATAGATAAAGATCTTCACTTCGATGTCCATATCTCTCAAACCATTAAGAAAATACATAAAAAATTAGCAACCCTGTATAAAAACAAACACTTCCTAACAGACCAAGCATGGGTCACCCTAGCCCAAACCCACCTTCTGTCTACCCTAATGTATGCATCTCCAATCCTAACCCACATTAGGAAAACAGACATGAACAAACTAGAGTCATGTTACAATAACATTGCTAAATTCGTCAATAACTCTGCTTTTCGTAGCCATCATTGCCTTGTTCTAAAAGAACTACAGTGGTTAGAACTTCCTCATTTAATTAGTTACCCCCAACTAGTCCTCACCTATAACATCCTAAAGAATCCCCACAAGACTCCAGCCCTGAACCAACTACTTAACCAATACTCAGCAAACCGTCCACTCCGCTCATCCAACAAAACCCTTTTGCGTATAACTCAAGCCAACAACACTGCAGGTAAAGCTCTTTTCTCTCATACCATAGCAAAAATGTGGAATAACCTCCCCCAGAATATTTCCTCAGCACCTTCTATCTCACTCTTCAAAAAATCACTCAAATCACACCTCTTGCATTCCTGGGTCTGTCCTTGCATCACATAAATGCTTTCCTGCTCTCGTCAAATACTTCGTCCCTTCCTCTATATTCTGCTTACTGTCTCTATATTACAGTACTAACTACTCCTCATAACTGCCATGCAGGGCCTTTCTGTGGTCACACTTAAACTTGTATAGCAAAAATATTGTCTTTTATACTGTCATATGTGATGTCTCTGATGATTGTATTGTTACAATGGAGTCCTTTTTATTTAGTTGGAACAACCCACTTTAATCGTGTTCTTCTTGCATGAAATGTCTTGTATTGTGAAAATTCCCACTGTACATATAATTTAATAGTGAAGCGTTTTTCCCCGGGACTCTGCTGTAAATGGACCTCACTCCAGTCGGACTTTCCTGGTCAACAAATGTAAAATAAATAAAATAAACTAAATAAATAAATAAAAATTTAATTTCAGATGTCTGAACTATCTCAGCCCCACCAAAGTAGCAGCAGCAAAGTAAAAGTTCAACTACTCCATGGTCTTCCAGTCCTAGATCGAAGTCATGCTTCTTCCTAGTGACGATAGTAGGCACATCATACAGTCCATTCTTTAGCAGCCTAGAAAAATAATAGAATGCTGAATCCACTATCCATTATCCAGTCATAACCTTCCAACAATAAAAAAAGCTTAGGAAGAGTACATTCTCGAATATCAATTAAACAAAAGTAAAAACAAATATAGCACCCACATACCTCTCAACCTCTTAACCCAAGAAATCTGGACAAAGCAGAACATAAGGGAGGGACAAAGGCCCAAAAATAGGGACAGATTTTTAATATTGCTCTTATATACTTAGAAAGTAGCTAGAATAATAGGGCTTGCGTTAAAATGTATTTTCTAAAGAATATGAAGCCTGAAACTCTAATGTATGTCATTATTTACTGCTTTCATTACTCAGCTCATCCCAGTGATTTGCCAAAAAACAGAAATTTTATAAGGAAGAGACGGAAATTTTGAATCAAAAATCTGGACATTCTGCAAAAATCTGGACAATTAAGAGGTATGAGCATGCACGCTCTTAAAGGCCTCAGTAGGCTGTGTACAGAGCACGTTATCTGAAATTACTAAAATTGGAATTTTTAGCAGATTTCTCATCTAAAGTGTAGTCAAGTATTGTTTTCTGCTGCAGTTAATAGTTGCATAGTGAATTATACAGTTTAAGTGCAGTTTTATTCAGTTTACTGTATTAGTGTGCTGTCTTACTTTCTGGTTAAAAATGTTCTGTTGTGTTTATACTATGGCCTGCTTATTACTGCATTGCTGAAGTGCTTACAGTATCTGATTTAGTGTTTTAACCGTGTTTCCTAAAGTTTGCTTTTCTTTCATAATATTTTTCAGCTAGTTTATTTGACAAAGTTAACTTATAAGAACCAGTGTTTGTAGTTCTGTGGCTGAGAAATAAACTGCTGCAGCGTTATGGCAGAATGCATTTTTGGCTAAATTCCTACCTAATTTTCTGTTGGTTCTTTTGATTTTCCATCTGGGTGAAAAAGCTTGAGGTAGCTTTATATTGTCTTAATCTAAAGACCCTAGTAGGCTGTGCATTGTATATATGGTCTAAAATTGCTGCAGTTGTCATTTTGAGCTGATTCCTCATCTAAAGGGCAGACAAGAACTGGTTTCTTTTGCACTTAATATTTACCTAAGTGAATTGCACAGTTTAAGTGTTACATTATTCAGTTTTGCTTAATGTTTGGTCAAAATACTTTTCTGTTATGTTTATACACAGGCCTGACTGGTATTGCATTGCTGAAGAAGGTTACTGTAGATCTTAAAGTGTGTCATTTTCCGAATGGCCAGTGTGCTCATTTGAATATTTTTAGCTTTTTTTCATGCTATAAATTGCCCAGGTTTGCACAGGCTAGAGATAATTTGCTACTAGATGCTACACACTTACCTGCAAAGCTGTTGATTGTGATAATTTCCACAGGATTTATTTATTTATTTACTTATTTATTTGACATTTGCTGACTGGGAAAAGTCTGACTAAGAAAAAAAAAAACATTTTCAGCAGAGTCCCGGGGAGAAAAGCTCCAAATATATAACAAAGTTAATTAATAACATAATGAAGAAAATTACAGTTAAGTTTCAGCATCGATTGTCTAAGTCACAGCATCAAATTAAGTAGGTAATAATATAACAAAACAAGATTTACAAGATCTAGAATAAGTATATTTTGTGTTCTTACTGAGTTTATAGTAACATCTAAGCATTCCTTTGGTGATTATTAGTGAGTTTAGTAAACGAACCACTGAAGTACCACAGGAACTGGAATACAATGAGGAAACCAACATAGTAAAAACAGAAACTATTTAGTGCTTTCGTCCCAACACTTTATTAACTTGGAACTTCATCAGAATAGCTCCATTAAAATATCATTATATATTTAAACTTTAAAAGCTTGCCAAAAATTTAAATATAAATAGGAAGAAAAATGACATGATAAGTTTTTACCAACAAAAAATTTAAACTTTCATTCATTCATAATTTAAGAATGTAATATCCATATAAATGTCCTCCTATAATACAGTTTACTAAATGTTAAAACTAATACTATGCCATTCTAAGTTTTAACAAGCATTTAATATTTATCATTTCATTGAGGCTGAGGAATTTATCATCACATAATAAAATTTGCCATTTTAGTTCTCAGGCCTCTAAAATGTGCTGTATTGGTTTCAACATTGTATTACAGTTTCTGTGGTACCTCAGTGGTTCATTTACTAAGGTTTTAGCCTTCTATGTTCTCAATACACTTTAGTCACAGATTGTTTTTCCAGTTCTTTCGTTTAAAGGAATCTGTACAGTGACCCAATGTTTTCACCATGAAAGACAATGGATGTAACAGTATTGATTCCACCAATGGATCCACCAACTGTTCTCAGGCAAGTGATCCTTGTCTGTATGTGGGCATGTATTCTTTGCCTAAAAATGTTATTTTGCTAAGTGAAAACATGCATCAAATAATTAAGCAAATGCAATCTACTCTAGTTAGGCTGAGTTCTGAATTAGGGTTGCCACCTTTTCAAATGCCCAAAGTGGGACATTTTTGGTACAAACGTCAGATTTTGCAGGGCAAAACACACCCATGGCCAGTACAAAGGACAGAACTTCAGTTTTTTGCCTAAATAAAAGCTTATTCTTGTAGCATTTTAATTCCTTATTCTGTTTCTTATAACATTTAAGTGTTTCAGATACATAATAATTGTTTTATGCAACTATTAAATAAAATATAGGAAATAATTTTGTCCTAAAATCTCAGGACATTTGCCATTTTTTCAATTTTTTTGCAGGACAAAACTGCCCAAAGAAGGACTGTCCCTCACAAAGTGGGACAGGTGGTAACCCTATTCTGAATGGAACAGCCACAGCGATCAAGGCAGATTGCCGTTTTCAAGTTCTATGACTCCAACTGTTTTCAAGTTCTATGACTCCAAACTGATTTATCTTCACCATCGAGTGTTTCGTATAATGGCATTAATGTTACTGTTGTTCCTGGTAAAGGTGGAAGGGATACCAGCTATTTTAAACATTTTTTCAACCACCAGATGAAAATCCATTTGTGGACAGCAGTGTTACTGGCTCTAAGGGCGGCCACGTTGGTGCAGCGGTTAGCGTTATCACCTCACAGCAAGAGGTTATCCGGTTCGATCCTCGGCTGGGGTGCCTTCTGTGCAGAGTCTGCATGTCCTCCCTGTGGTCACGTGGGTTTCCTCCAGTTTCCTCCCACATCCCAAAGACATGCTATAGGTGGATTGAATACTCTAAATTGACCCTAGTCATGAGTGCGTGCGTGTGCCTTCTGTGGAAGGTTGGGTGCCGGACTGGCAACTCGACACCGTAAAACTCCACTGCCAATCATGAGTGGACAAATGATCCACTGTGGCAACCCCTAACCGGGAAAAGCCAAAAGAAGAAGAAGAAGAAGAAAAGAAGTGCTACTGGCTCTAACATTACAATGGATGAGCAGTTACAGCCAAAAACTGACAATGGATACCACCTGAACTGTGAGTCTCTAATATTTGAATTACAGAAGAAACTTTTTAAATTAAAATCATTAGAATATAACATATTATACTTTGAAAGGTGTATTAAATTAAAGCTAGTACCACAGGGACTAAGACTTTTTTAAGTTTCCTAACAGTATTAGTTACAGTGATACTATACATGAATAGTTAGTATCTTTGTTCAACAACACCGATGTTGAAGTGATTAAATGTTTGATTAAGCAACACTCTTATAATGCGCAGTGTCTTAGATCTAAGTTACATACCCTGAATAATCAAATTATTAAACATTCTTTTTTGAGCAGTTCCATTCACTTTATGATAATGTTTTTGCTAAAATTGACAAACATGTGGCTATTCGTATAATGCGGAAAAATAAGAAGTTAAACAGAAATGCCAAAGCTTATTTTCTTAAAGAGGTGTATACTATCAAAACTGGATACAATACCATTAGATACTCTTCCATTTCCTGTTACAGTAACAGCTGGGTCCAGTTAGATGATTTTGCTGACAATTTCGTGGTTAATCGGTGAGAACAAAATAATTCTAGTCAGGAAATTAATTTTGATAAGCACAACAATTTATTTGTAAATGGTAATAGTTGAACAACCGGTGCTGAACCCACTAGCACTAATGGAGTTTCCACAGTTTCTATGTTTTTCACCCAGGTAATTACAAACGGAACATAACTTTGACCAGTCTTCCCAAAACAAACAACTAGAAGAAAAGAGGACACTCTACTGGTCACAACTCTAGTCATGATGAACTGAGTGTCGTCACTAAGGGATTTTATTTATTCCTAGTAGAACTAATTATACAGAACTTATTGTGGATTACAAACTTTTTACTCAGAAACTTAATTTGATATATATTTTACATGATGTTGAATTAGATACCAATGTTGGCATAAAGAAACCAAGTTGCTTTAATCCCCCTTTGCATAATACCTACACGTTTTTACCAGAACATGGGAAATTCAAAAATGCTCCAACTCCGTCAGCCACTGCTTACACACAACCCATTTCTACCAAATTCAATGCATTTATAAATAGCTGCAAAGATGCATCTTTCCCCTCAGAAATAAATACAACTCCAAATTCAAAAATGAACCTTTATGGTGTAACCCTAATAGATATAGGGTCTATAATAAAAGGAAAAAAAATACATTGCACACAAAAATAAATCTAACTTTCAAGAAACAAGGAACTAAAGATCCTGATCAAACCAACCAAAGCCAGACATGGGGTACAAATAGTCATCCAGGTGAAAGACAATCACAAAGCCTTGTTTTATTTTGTATTTGTTTTTGAGGGAAGACCACTTAATGGTTATCACTGATAAGTTTGCTCACTGTTTTATGTTTCAAACAAACTCTCCATTTTATAAACATTCTATATGTGTGTGTGTGTGTGTGTGTGTGTGTGTGTGTGTGTGTGTGTGTGTGTGTGTGTGTGTGTGTGTGTGTGTGTGTGTGTGTGTGTGTGTGTGTGCATGAGTGTGTGTGTGTGTGTGTGTGTGTGTATATATATATATATATATATATATATATATATATATATATATATATATACTATCATAAATTGAAAATCAGAACAAAATGTGTCTGCATTTTCAATTTATATCGAAATGAACATTTCGATTTGGAAAACAGCTGTGTATTGTCGAAATGTACTGCGACATTTTTTATTAAACTACACTCCACCCCGTCCCATGACTACCTACCTAACTAGCCTAAACACACAGTTATGCAGGGGCCCATCTATGGGGTTGTGCCCCACACCCCAACTTAATATTCCAACTCCGAGATCACACTACAGTGAGGAAAGGGATGTATTTCCCTAACCGCACTGTACCGCTATCTAACATGAGAATGCACAGTCCATTCGCAATGGTAGCGGCTCACATCACCTGCCAAAATATGAAGTATTGAACATCTGTTGTTCGAATACTTCATATCTAAAGTACACATCGGCATTGTGATAGTAAACCTATATATATATATATATATATATATATATATATATATATATAGGTCTAATTTGTAATGTCAAAATACCACAATCATGAATCTTATGGGTGGGAGGTTGGCATAATGGTTAAGGTGTTCACCGTATAGGCACAAGGTGCAGGGGTTGATTCTCAAATGGGGTAATTGGCTAGGCTTAAAATGGCCAAAAAGTGCAATCATCCTAGTACTAACCTATGAACCTATAAACCTATAAAATAATGAGACCAAAATCACAAAAACACAATATCCTGAAACTAGAAAACAACGACTTTCAAAACATCAGATAACATAACACAAATACAACTTTCCTCCCTACACCATTAAAAACCACAACAAAAAACAATCCAACCACAGCCAACTCCTCTATGTTAAAGAAGGGAGGCAAGGCCCCCTGCACCCCTCATACTCCCTGCTAATTAAATATATCAACTCCCAGGTTGTACTACCACGAAGAAAACTGAAAATGTACCATTATGCGTCCTACATTTCCATTGCCCACTTTAAAAAAAATATCGACTATAAACATACACACCATAGTGCTACAAAAATCACCACTTGCAGAAATAAACACATACTGTCACCTACCTACTCTTATCTACTAATCACATTTACCAGCAACTTAAAACATAAAACATTTTGTTTTCAAAGCCTTACATACTCCACACCTATCTTAAGCTTCCATATATCACCACATAACAGCCACCATATCTCTATTTCACAAATGACTAGACCTTACTGGAACAGCATTCAATTAACAGCAACACTGCAAGAAAAGTATTTACGTATCCGCAATCTCACATTAGGGATTCCAAAATATCAGGAAATAGCATTTTCGATATTTTCATCCTGATATTATAAATTTCATGACTGTGGTATTTCAACATTACGAAATAGACCTATATATATATATATATATATATATATATATATATATATATATATATATATGGGTTCTTGTTATTTCATCGAAAGTACGGTTCATCAAACCATACTTCCGCGAACCCACTTTAGCAAAAGTGCATTATATCAAAAATGCACTTTCACTAAACAAAAAAAAACATAAAAACAAACAAAAAAAAATACACTAACCATTATTATGCAGGGGGCAAGCCTCCTGCACCCCCCACACCACCCTACTTTAATATTCTCACTCTGAGATCACACTACAGTGGGGAAAAGGGAATATTCCCTCATCCCCACTGTAGCACAATCTCAGCAATAGTTGGCTTAGTTGTACATCAACACTACACATTGATGTACAACTAACGTTACATGAAAACAGCATGTTTTTATAATTCTCTTTATTAAAAGTGCATTTTCGATGAAATGCACTTTCGCTGAAGTGAGTCTGCAAAGAGATTTCACTATAAATGGGATTTACCTATTAGCAGCCAACCTGTTTATCAAAAGTAATAAATACAAAAAATAAATTTAGGCCAATTCTGATATGTCCATCATGGGTTTGTTTTTCCTGCAAGTATTACTTTTGTTCCCTGTGCCTGCTAAACATCTAATACATCACTTTGCATGGATGGTATCATCATCATCATCAGCATCATCCAAGCAGCTACTGAGCAGTTTAAGGTCATTTGAGCCCTAAACATTTTCACCTTGTGTCTGCCTCAGAAGCACAGAAAGGGAGATAAACAAAGGACTATTTGAGGATGTCACTTTCTTTCCCATGTGATGTAACCCCTGAAGCAGCCTTGCTCACCTTGCCTACAAACACTTTCCTTCAGAACTCCTGTGTCCACCAAACATCTTTGGTTGGAGATGCACTTCTGTAGGCAGGTTCCTAACCGATCTTAAAAGGAGAGTTGGATGGGCCCCTCCCCACACATTCTTTCTCAGAATAGCCTCTGCAGTGTCCAGACATGAGTTATAGTCAGGAATCCATGCTTCATACTGTTGAGCAAATGGCTCATGTGCATGTAGTCAACTACACTGTCTTTATCTATATCCTGTCATTACAGTGTACCCCACGGGGTTTCAGTACCCCTACCTGTCTATCATTTAAAGGAATTAAGACGGTTTTCTCCTAACCACCTGGAGTATTCTTGCTTAATGTCCTTTTCTTGTCTGTATTTAGGAAGCTACCATCTTTCCATTCTTTGCATTTGTACAACTTAAACAAATAATCTTTTACCTGGAGGTTGCCTTTAAAAGGAAGCCCTTTTTCAGGGTTGGAAGGCCCACAGAGATTGATAGATTTTTCTGACATCTTATTTCCTGTTAGAAATGAGAGACCCAGTATTGGATGTCCCAACACTATGAATATGGGATCTGTCAAACCAGTGTATCTTTATGTAAGGAGAATGCAACCTTGGATATGGTATTTATAGAAGTTCTTCATTAAGATCACTGCTGCAGTAGCATTAGCTATATGGGTTACATTCTGTTCAGAATATAGCATCATCTGGCCAGTTTCCAAAGTTTTAGGGCACCTTCCAGGCACACAAACTGTTAGTCAATTTGAGCTGCACTGACTAAAAATAATGGTTTGGTTGCTAAGACCTTCAGATCTTCCCTGACACTGAAGAGTGTTCCTCATGTGGGCTTTTAGGATCACCTTTTTATTGTGAAGCACATATATTCATTTCAGGGAAAAAACACTTCCACATTTACTTTCTGTGACAAAAAAAATGAACTTTTTCTGTGCAAAAATATTTTTAAGCTAGGAAAAGTGTTTTTGTTGAATGTCAAGAGACTTTGTTACTTTGAAACAGGAGCATTGTTTATTTATTTATTTATTTTTTATTTTGTTGAAAAGAATCATTTAAACTTATTTAAAACTACTTTTTTCTGAAATAAAGGTGATCTTATTTTATTTTAGGGGCCAGGATAACTGTTTAAAATCCTTTTGACTGTTTTTTTTGATAGAAAAGGTTACTTTTTTCTAACGTCCCTGTTTTATAAACTACTGATTCCAGGCTTATCCAGGAATCAGGCATCTTTTTCAACGTAACCACAGATCAGCTTTCCAGCTTCTCATTTCTTCCTTCTTCCAGCTCCAAAAAAAAAAAAAGAAAAAAAAGAAAATTAATAAACAGCCTTTCCCACCACAGTAGGCAGCTAACTTGCCTCAGGTGTGAAGGGGTGGCTCTCCTGTGAACATTTCTGGTTCCTCCGACCATTCATCTTTTTCCTTGGTTCCCCCTGCTCTGGTGTAGTCCATACAGCTACCATGGGTCAGGGTTAGACATGTCACCTTTGGATGTTGGAGTGCCCTTGGTTGGCAGGAAGACTCACTGTTTTCAGTGCTGATAGAAGGGGTAGGGGATACACCTCTGCCTAGCAAGACTGCTATGCTGATCCTTAGCTTTTTTTTTTTTTTTGGTAAAAGAGAGTCTGTTTCTTTGGAAATTTCTGTTAAAAAAAGCAAAAACTTAGACACATATCTTCTCCTGTCTCAGTCACTTCAAAGGTTCATTAAGTTCTAATTCAGTTGTCTTTTTGGGACATTTTAAGTCTAGCCAGTTTCTCTTTTAAAGCTGAGAATCAAGCATTACTTATATATGTGAGGTAAACACATTAACCATTATGCCAACCCTAAACAACCAACTTTGGTCAGGAGAGATCAATTTGGCTTAGCTCAGGACTTATTAAGGACCTTGCTTCTTCTAGTTCAGTTCTTTCTGCTAAGTGAAAAAGAGATTTTTCATTAGAGGGTCATGGATTTGAAACACAAAATGATTTTGAATGGAGAGATTCCATTTTGCCTCCTTAGGTTTCTGATTCAGATTCTGTAGAGAATATGGCTTCTACCAGTCCATTTCAATAATTCTCTTTTTCTGAAACTATTTCCAGAATGAATAAGTTGTTTCATTGGAAACATAATGATATTTTAGAGTCCATAATGAAGTATTATGATGTCTTGCAACTGGATTTTCCGGAACCTACTCCAATTTCTCCTGTCCTTTCATCATTGGTGGATGTATTTGGATATATTTGTGTGTGTGTGTGTGTGTGTGTGTGTGTGTGTGTGTGTGTGTGTGTGTGTGTGTGTGTGATGTGTGTATATATATATATATATATATATATATATATATATATATATATATATTCACTTTAGAATGTTGAATTTCCAAAACCTTGAATTTCATATGGTCAAGATCATATGATTGAAGTTTTGAAACTTGAAACTCTGAAATTAATCCAAAAAAATACAAAAAGCAAGTTTCTCAATGTTTTTGCAGGGGGCAAGTTTCTCAATGTTTGTGCAGCGAGGAAAAGGGAAATCTCCCATTCTGCGCTGTATGCGAATCTCCGTTCAGAATTTCGAGATTTCAAAACTTCGATCATATGGTTTCGACCATATGAAATTCGACATTCTGAAGGGAACCCATATATAT
>NC_056750.1:310924898-311002398 GCF_019279795.1 Protopterus annectens | reverse complement strand
AGTAAAACAATTTCTGAAAGGATTATTACACCTGAGACCATGATGCTTACAGGTTGCTCCTTCCCAGGATCTTAATTTTGTGCTGGAAAAGTTAACCAAACGTTCATTGCAACTTGCCCATTAGGCAGATTTCAGGTTCATTATATGGACAACTGTTCTTATTGCTCTTACATACAAGAAGAGCATCTGAGTTGGAAGCTCTCATTGTGGGTGAACCCTATCTGGTCTTTTATAGGGATAGGATGTCATTAAGAATAAATCCCTAAAGACAAGTAATCTCCGTGGTATCCCAAAAGTCTCAAACAACCCACTAAACAAGTATAGCGGTTTCAAAAACAAAACTGTGTAGGAAACTTTACTGTGTGGAAGATTTTCAATCCATATATATCTAGTTGTAGCCTTACAGTTAGACGTTGCCCGTTCGATTCTCAGATAGAGTGTCTTCTGTGTAGTGACATGCATGAATGGGCGTTCCTTCGTTGAAGGTTGTGCATTAGGCCCGGCAAGCCAGTATGTAAAAATCTACTGCCAATCATTAGCGGACGGGAGTTCCGCTGTGGCGACCCCTAACCGGGGAAAGCCAAAAGACACAAACAAACGATATATCTTGTTAATCACGGTATATTAATCAGATCAGCTAATGGTAGTAGAAGTAGCGAACTTAAACTTGTCCTAAGTCAAAAAAATAATAAAAACTATATAATTTGAAATATTATACAGAATTACTAAGTATTCAAAGGTAATCCAAGCAGGGTAGACAGTCTGTTTCCAGTTGAAAATCATTTATTAAGTATTAAGTCTTTGTACTTAATAAATGAGTTTCGACTGGAAACAGACTATCTACCCTGCTTGGATTACTTTCAAATACTAAGTAATTCTATATAATAGTTAAAATTATATATTTTTTTGACTTAGGACAAGTTTAAGTTCACTATGTCTACTACCATTATCTGATCTGATTAATGTACAGTGCTTAACTAGATATATAATGGCTTTAGGTGATTCGGTTATTTTGACTAATGTTGCCAAAAATGGGCATGGGTAGTTACCGGTGATAAGTGGGTTGAAGACCCGGCCTACTCTGACCCACACAAGGGACTCTTGCTAATGGTGGGAGGGATATATGTGCCCTTATTGGCCAGTGTGTGCCCATCATAAAGCCCAGCAGCCCTGGGTCAACAAACTACTGGATGGCTTGTGTCTAGTTCCCCAGCCTGGGTTACCTGGGATAGCTCTGTTGAGCGAAAGCTGGATGTAAAACCAACCAACCTGCCAAACATGAACTGAGAATCGCTACGCTTAATATAAGTTCACTGACAGGATGCAGCTTGGAAGTAGATGACATGATGATACGGAGGAGGCTGGACATACTATGTATCCAAGAGATGAGCTGGAAGGGCAGTGCAGCAAAGCCACTTGGCTTGGGATCCAGACTCTACTACTCAGGTGGAGGACAGGCTAGAAATGGTGTAGGAATTGCGGTGGAAAACAGTGCATTCAGACATCAGTTGCAGGACCTACTAGATAAAGCAGGACAACATGAATTGGTGTTGATAATGGGTGACTTGAATGCACATATCAGGACAGACAGAACAGGATATGAGGACTGCCTTGGTCCTCATGGGTGGGGGAACAGGAATAAAGAAAGAGAAGCCATTCTATACTTCTGCCTGGAAAATGGCTTGATAGTAGCTAACACATGGTTCAGAAAGAGAGAGTCACAAGATCACATACAAGAGTAGCCAACATGCAACTCAGGTAGACTTCCTCCTAGTAAGGAAAATTCACTGGGGTAGAATCCATAATTGCATACTCATCCTCAGTGAAACATTCGGCACACAGCATAAACCACTAGTTGCCACAATCAGCTGAAAGCAGTGGTCAGAGAAGGCTCTAAGGTCAAAAGAGACCAGACTGAAGATCTGAAAGTTGACTGGAGAGAAGGTACAGCAGTTCAAGGAATTGCTCAGGGCTCTAGCACCCCAAGAGGAGGAGGAAATAGGTGAAGCTGAAGAAGAGTGATAGTGCCTAAAAACAGCATGTGTTAGGACTGCAGAAAAGATATGTAGCAGAGTCAGGTATGGAAATAAGGTACATACGGAAAGCTGGTGGTGGAATGCAGAAGTTCAGGAAGTAATCAAAAGAAAGGAGGAGTGCAGGAAGAAATGGGAGATTGAAAAGACTGACCAAGCTAGGAAGGACTACTGGTTGGCTAACAAAGAAACTAAGAAAGAAGTTGCAATAGCAAAGAATAGGGCATCAGAGACACTCTACCAACTTCTGGAAAGTGACTCAGTAACTGGCACAAAGAAACTATATCAATTTGCAAGGCAAAGACAGAAAGATAAAGAAGATAGTCAGCCACCCTTCATAAGGGATGCCAGCAACAACCTGCTCACCAGTCCACAAGACATCAAAGACAGATGAAAGGAATATTTCCAGCAGCTTTTGAATGAAGGAAACCCCACAGAAGCTGTACTGCCCCAGAAACAGCCTACGATGAAAGGAGGAGGGGAAGAGGAGCCCACCTTAGAAGAACTAAGCACAGCACTAAGGAAGATGAAGTCAGGGAAGGCAGCAGGCTCAAATGAGGTCACAGCAGATATGATAAAGATGCTGGGTGAGATAAGGGAGAAATGGCTCCTGAGGGTACTAATAGCAGTGTGGAGAAAAAGGCGTATCCCAGATGACTGGAGAATAAGCATACTCGTACCAGTGTACAAGAACAAAGGGGGCATCCATAACTGTGGGCAGTACAGAGGCATTAAACTTCTACCACATTGTGTGAAAGTTCTGGGGAGGGTGATTGATAAACGGATGTGCAGAGTAGTGGAATGTAAGCTGGCAGATGAACAATTCGGATTCAGATCAGGATGCAGCACAACTGACCTGATGTTTGCACTGAGACAGATACTTGAGAAGAAGCTAGAGATGAGGAGAGAGTCCAACTGGGCATTCCTGGACTTGGAGAAAGCATATAAAAAGTCCCAGGAAAGCTGATTTGGGCAGTACTGTGGTGGTTTGAAGTCACAGAAACATTGGTAGAATTAGTGCAGACTATATACAAGGACCCAATTACTCAAGTGCGAACAGTGTTTGGCCTCACAGAGGGCTTCCCAGTGGGAGTGGGTGTACACCAGGGTTCAGCTGTGAGCCCACTGCTGTTCAGACTGGTGATGGACTACATTAGCAAACAGGCTGGAGGGGACAGATCAACAAAGCTGCTGTATGCAGACAGTGTGGCAGTACAAGCAGACTCTGAGCTAGAACTTCAGCAAAGGATAGGAGAATGGAATGCAAATCTGAAGGCACATGGGATGAAACTAAGCACAGATAAGACAGTGGTTATGGTAGCAAATTGGGGAAATCAGAAGAAGCTGAGAGTAGAGACAGAAGGGAAGATAGTGGAGCAGATAAACAGCTTCAAGTATCTGGGAGAGTTGGTTGTGGAGAAGGGTAGTCTGAATGAAGAGGTCAAAACTAGAATCAGAGGGGCTGCAGCCAACTGGCATAGTGTATTAGGTGTAGTCTATGGCAGAAGAATGCCAAAAAAGCTGAAAGGTAAGGTGTACAAGGCAGTGATGCGACCAGTACTACTGTATGGTACAGAAACCTGGGCAGTAAAGGCAGAACAGTTGAAGAAGCTAGAGGTGATGGAAATGAAGTGCCAAACAAATAAATGAGGACATAAGACCAGAAGCCAAAGTAGCTCCAATTGCAGAAAAGATCAAAGAGAACAGATTACGGTGGTTTTGGCACGTGTAGAAAAGCAAAAGACAATCTGGTGAGGAAGATTTGGGACAGACAGGAAGAAGGTAAGAGGAAACAAGGACGTCCAGCAAAGAGGTGGATGGATTATGTAAAAGAAGATCTGCGACAGCCAGGCATGAGTGTTGAAGAAGGCAGGAGTGTGGCACTGAATCGAGGGAGTTGGCGACAGTTAACATGATACCCCTACCCCATGTAGAGAAATGGGAAAAAGGGGGCTGATGATGATGATGATTAACTAGATATATATGGATTGAAAATCATCCACACACAGAGAAGTTTCTTACACTGTAAAGAATAAATCCCTCATTCACGGCCAAGGTTATTTCCGAGTTTATTTGAAAAGGCTGTCAGTCTCTCAGTGTTTTATCTTGACCCTAAGAACCATAATTAAAGGATTCTTCATATGCTGGAAGTGCATGAGCTTCTCATGTACCGTCTTAACAGAGCCAAGTCCTTTAGAAAAGCTGATCAGGTACTTATTTCTTATGTTGAGAATGAGAAAGGACAACTCATGTCAAAACAGACTATTCCAGATAGTTGTCTTTGGCTATTGCCTTTTCTTATACCAACCATGGTAAAAGAGTTCCTGTCAGTATCAAGGCACATTCTACAAGGATCTTGTCTTCTTTGATGGCATATTGGAAAGGGGTGGACTCTAGAAATATGCTAAAATCATGATCCTCTGTAATACATTTACAATGCATTTCAAATTAGATTCCATTCAAAGATCCAGGGCTGTCTTTGCTAGGACCATTCCCAAGGGGCTCCTGGATCTGTATATTTTCTTCTCTGGGGTTGGATAGGCTTCAGTAATTAATCCAAATAGCCTAAGGGCTACTGCAGCACTGGGAATGATGAACATAGCACAGTTGTACAAGCTGCAGTTACCTGTAACAGTTAATGTTTGAATTCCTTACTGCCGCAGTTGCCACTCCAGACCTCCATCTTCCCTAACTAGTGCATATAGTTTTTATTGAGAAATCATCTGGTGGTTATTTCTTTTTTGT
This sequence comes from Protopterus annectens, assembly GCF_019279795.1. Taxonomy (NCBI): domain Eukaryota; kingdom Metazoa; phylum Chordata; order Ceratodontiformes; family Protopteridae; genus Protopterus; species Protopterus annectens. Next base: position 310,997,620 of record NC_056750.1, on the reverse strand, counting down.
CTACTTCAGGATGGCTATACTACTTCTTAACTTTTAGACAAGAAAGTCCTGAAGATTTCTTCCCACCTCAATCCTGACCAATCAGCAATCAAAGTTACTGGAAACTGGCCAGTTGTGTCTTGGGCAAGACATAACCCCATATTCTTTAAAGACTACAACAGCAGCAGTGAGGAATTTGAACATCTACCATTATAAGTACAGTTTACAAAACTATACTTTCCTACACATTTTTATATACTAATCCCAGATTACACCCAGCAACTATTGCTTTAGTTAATCCAGCTACTGCTCAATTTCTGGTTAATTTGTGTGCTTCTCATTTTCTACATTATGTGACTGTATTGTTAACTTCTAGGTATTTGTCTTTTGTTCTTTGGAACCTTTCTCCTCAGGTCTCCACTGAAAATGGGCCTTATCTCAGTTGGACCAATCCGGTTAACAAATGTCAAATAAATAAATAAATAAATAAATAAATAAATAAATAAATTATACTAATCCCTCTCCATCCAACAAGGATGTTCAAACATTTGATAGATTTGAGGAAGAAGTGTATTCTTGTGCAACATTTATGTTTAAAATTTCAAACTATCAGGCTCATATATTTATGTTCACCTCTTCTGAGACCATGAGGAATACCATGGCATCTGTTTCCTTTTCTGAGGAAAATACCTCTTTGCTAACTTAGTTGCTTCTGTGTCTCAAGTGGCAACCCACTATTCAAAATGTGCTCATGTTTCTGCTGATGCCACAGCTAGAGCTGCTGTCACTGGAACTGTAATGAGGAGGTTTGCTTGGTTATGTATTCATATCCTTCCAGAAGATGTTAAAGCTGAAATTTTAAATTCTCCCTGCTGTAGAGATCCTTAAAAAATATAACGAGAGAGGTAAATTGATTCAAGGACTTTGTAAGATTTTTTCAGCCTCCCTTCAAGTTTATTAAACGAGTCAATGCTGCCTCTACAACCTTTGTTTCATAAAGCAAAATAAACAAATACAGCAAACTGCTGGTAAGCAAGCATTTAAATATCAGGGGGCTTCAAAAAGAAAGAAGGAAATAATGACGGAATCCTCCGGAACAAAGGACAGCCTAATAAGTCTGAATGATTATCTACAAGACTCATCTCCACTGCCCCACTCTGGCAAACCTGGAATCCTTCCAGAGAGTCTGAACCTGAATTTCTCTCTTTGGCAGCAGATAGTTTAAGACAAATGGGTTTTGAAAATAATCCACCAAGATTACAAATGGTAATGAGAGTCTCTCTTGTCTTTTCAAAGGATTTCCACCTCATCTATCAGACCAAACTTCTCTTTTCCTTACTGTTCTTCAGCATCTGCTGTCTCAGGAGGAGGTATCAAAAGCCTCTCTTCCTCATCTAGGAGTTGGGTTTTATCTGAGAATGTCTCAGGTGCCAAAGAAAGAAAATTCAGTGACCATTTCTTTATTTTTCATTTCTAAACCAGTTTGTGATAGTGCCTAAGTTTAAAAAGTTCTCCTCACACAACTTATCTGTAATTCATCATTAGAGTTTTCTAATGACATTAAATTTAAAACATGCATAGCATCACATTCTTATATATCCAGGTCTAAGATGTTACTTAAGGTTTTCTGTGTCTGGATCACACTGTCAATTCTTTGCATTACTCTTTGGTCTATCCACTGTTCAAAGAGTATTTCCAAAGTGCCTAGTTCCTGTGATACCCTATTGCAATCTACAATGTATTCACATTTTCCATATTTAGATGACTTAGGTTCATAGGTTCATAGGTTCATACTAGGCTATCTGCCCAAGGGCATTTATAAGCCTAGCCCATAGTTATGTGGCTTTCGCCACCCCTTTAGTTTGAATAAAAATTATGCCTATCATTTTTCTGTGCCTCTGTCAAGCAGTGACACTGAAGTAATCCCTGGGGTATATCTGCGATCTCCCATCCATTGGTCAAGATTCCTCTTGAACAAGGCCAGCGAGGTGCTCTGCCTCACATGTACCGGGATTTTGTTCCACAGCATAGGGAGTCTCTGGGTGATGAATCTGTCCCTCCAGCACGTTCTATTTATAACCGTGTCAATGTTTAAGTCTCCCGCCCTTGTGGTTCTGAGGGATCTAGATTTTTGAGGTGAAGCATATTCATCAAATCTGGGTTTGACATGGCCTTATATGTCAGGCACAGGTCACCTCTGAGCAAGCGGTATGAGACTGAATAGAGCTGGAGTTCTTTCAGTCGGGCAGCATAAGACATATTTTTGAGACCCTTTATCCTTTTGGTGAGGAACTTTTGGGGCCTTTCAAGCTGCATCAGGTGTCTGGTCAGATACATTCGAACGGGCATTGTACTCAATCATAGGTCTAATGAGTGATGAGTACAAGGGACGATGACCTCCCTTGATCTAGATGTGAATCCCTTCATGATCAGGTGGGCGATATAGAAAGTTTTCCTAACTACTTTAGCAACATGAGTGTCAAACGAAAGGCTACTGTCAACTTGGGTCCCCAGATCCCTGATGACTTTTTCTGTGCTCAGTGGATTGCCACCTATATGGTAGCTAGGGGTAACCTTGTTTTTCCTGAAGGGTATGACTATGCATTTTTTGGCTTCAGGCCATGGCTCTGGCACCAGTTATCCATTTCTGTGAGGCCCTTCTGGAGGATATCTGTGTCAGATGTGTTTTCGACTATGGCGCCCAGTTTGCAGTCATCTGCAAACTTTGTCAGCCATAACCCTCCTGTGTTTGCTTGTACTTCAGAAAAGTAGATGCCGAACAAGAGTGGACCCAGGACTGAGCCCTGTGGGACACCACTTGTGACAGGCTTTGAGTCTGACATGGCTCCAGCAACTCTGACCCTGTGGGTTCTGTCACTTGGCCAGTTTGCAACCCATCTTGTGATGTATGGGTTTACATTCAAGCTGATGAGTTTTTCGATGATACCTGAGTGGGGTATTGTGTCAAGGCCTTTGCCAGGTCGAGGTAGGCTGTATGGACTGCCTTTCCTCATCAATGGCCTTGGTGACTGTCTCGAAAAAGTCAACCAAGTTTAAGAGGCAGGATCTGCCTTTGACAAAGCCAAACTGGGTTGGATCCAAAGTCTGCAAGTTCCTATGTCTTTATTTATGAGTTCCATTATGATCCTCTCCATGGCTTTGCAGATAAGGCTTGTCAAGCTAATGGGGCGGTAATTTCCAGGGTCTGTGGAGGCACCGCCTTATGAAGTGGGACCACAGTCGCCGCGCCACTCCTTGGGATCCTGAGGTGAGGCTAAGATTAAACAGCTGTCCTAACTGTGGGTTTAATTCCTCGTTGAGTTCATGAAGCACACAGCCGGGGACACCATCCGTCCCATGGATGCTGTGTTTTTGCCTTAGTGAGGGCAGTTCTCACCTGGGCTGGAGATGTTTGGGGGCTACAATCCTCTGGAAAAGATATCTCTCCTTTTGGGGAGGGGAGAAGTTTGCACTGAACCTGTCAGCCAGTATGTTAGCAATGTGTGTAGGTTCAGTAATTTTCACATCATTTTGAACTAATTCTGAGCATATCTGGGAGTTTCCTCCTAGGTTTCTAACATAGCTAAAGAAGGCCTTATGATTGTCTTTAGAGTCCTTGGCGATTTTTCTCTCAAAATTTGCCTTGGATGATTTTATGAGAGCTCTTAGTTTTTACTTATAATGATCAAAGGTGTCTTACCTTTCAAGGATTTTGCTCTATCTTGTAGTAGCTTCCTCCTTTTGTTGTAGAGCTTGTTTATGGCTGGGGTCCACCAGACTGGATGCTTGCCTTTGGTACAGAGAGTCTTAGTTTTGTTTGGGATTGCCTGATCCATGCAGTCCTGTAGGTGCTGGTAGAAGGCATTTGTAAGTGATTCAGCGGTTTGAGTAATGTTTACCACTGGCTCAGGGGCCTTAAAAGAGACCACACTAGTTTTAGAAGTGTGAAATCGGCTTTTGAGAAGTTTTTCACTGTGGTCTTTTTGTTTCAGGTGGGGCGGGATGAGGACCTCCAGCGAGATTAGTTTATGATCTGATCTCACCAGTGAGGGGTATACTTCCGGTGTTGAACATTTTGATCCCATGTTCATGATGATGAGATCAAGTATGTTTTCACCTCTTGTGGGGATGGTGACTAGTTGTTCCATGGCATTTGAGTTTATGAACTCCAGGAATCTTTGGGTTAGAGTGTTCGGGCTTGAGTAGTGTTCCCAGTCTATATTAGGGTAGTTGAAGTCACCTAGTATGATGGTGTTTGGAGATACATTTATCCCTCCAATGTTTTCAGGAAGGCCATGTGAGGTTCCTGAGTTTGAGAGGGTGGCCTGTAACATGCTACAAATTGCAGAGCAGTCTTGCCTATGGTTAATTGCACCTGGATGGTCTCCGATGCATCGTGCGTTACCAACCTTGAGGTGTGGGTGTCCTTTATGAATATGGACACCCCTCCTTTCTTGGTGTTGTCCGGATTTTGGGGCCGAACGCATGATATGAGGTGAAACCTGTTAGTGCTGGGGGGCTCTCAGGAGCCTTGAACCAGGTTTCTGTCACAGCACAGACATCGATGTTCTCCATATTGAGAAGGGCCTCGAGTGCGTGCATCTTGAGATTGAGACTTCTGGCATTGAGCAGCATTACCCTTAGTTTTTTTCCTTTTTGGTGTTTTAGGGTGGTAGGTTTAGAATTTGAGCCTTGCCTAAAAAAGGCACTATGGGGGTGGCAAGAGCCTTTGCCAATATCCGGAAGCCCAGGGGTGACAGGTGCAAGCCGCAGCGTGGCTTGTCCAGCATGTCATCCCAGGCAGACAGACATTGGCTTATCTTTGCAGTCTTTTTCACTGTTAGGAATCTATTACCTGGGTGAGGGATCCCCTACACGGTAGTTCTAGGAGAGCATACAAAAATCCTGCTTCACTCCTTCTCACAGGACTGTTTCCATAGGGTGTCTCAAAGATACCTCAGTTCAAAGAGCGTTTTAGGGGGGGCAAATCTTACCCTCTGTGCTGACTAATGGCTTGGGATATTGCTTTTTATCCCAACCTTCCTAGGTTTCTTACATATCTTCAGAGCAAAATTGATTGGCATACAAGGTGAGCAGGACCAGGACAGACTCTTATGAATGGAAAGTGAATCAGGGTGTCTTACAAGAATTGATGCAGCTGTTGAGAACACCTCATATAGATATTTTTGCATTCACTCACAGCAATCAGTTTGCAAAACTCTGATCTAGGAATCCATGCAAGAAGTCCTGGAAGACAGACTGTTTTTCCTTTCCCTTGGACAGAACTGTTCTTGGGTGCTTTTTCTCCTTTTCCACTAATATCTGTGATCAATCTGAAGATTCAAATGGACTGTCCAAAGATCATTGTGATGACCCCCTTCTAGTCCAGGTAACAATGGTTGTCCCTTCTTTTGGAAATGGCCAGAGGCTATTAGCACAAATTTCTTTTCAGAATGGCACAGGGCAAGGAACATTTGATATATCCAGACCCTAATCCCAAACAACTACAACTGAATGACAGATTCTTAGTACCTCTTAGCACCTATTTTCTGGATGTGCAGCAGGTATTAAAAGAGGCAAGAATATCTACTACTAGAAAATCATATATTAGCAAATGTAAAATATTTTCTAGATGGTGCCAAGACAAGAACCAGCACCATTTGTGGGCTAGTGTTTCTATAGTTCTATATTATTTGTGTAAGTTTCTGTCCTCTGGCCTGTCTTACTCCTCCATCAAGGTTCACCTGTTGGTCATTTCAGCAAGTCTGCCCATGGATCCACCTCTGTCAATGAAGTCTCATGTAAAATGTTTTGAAAGGGGTATTACATATGAGGCCTCCTGGAAAACAGATGACTCTTCCTTGAGATCTTAACTTTGTGCTGAGAAAACTATTGTTCCACTTGAGTAAATTCATCAGGCTGACTTGAGCTTCTTAACTTGGAAAATACTGTTACTGATTGCCCTGACCTCTGCAAGAAGAGTTTCTGAGTCACAAGCTCTTATGGTGGGACAGTCTTATCTCATTTTCCACAGAATTTGGATTTCCTTGAGAACTAATTGTTCATTTTTGTCTAAAGTGACATCCTAGCTTCTTTAAGCCAAGCACTCCTTCCTTCCAGAAACTTAAAATGAGGGGGAAAAAGATACCCTGTACCTTGGATGCCCACAGACAACTCAAGTACTATCTTTTCAGGGCTTTAGCCTCTCTCTCACTGATGGCATGAAAGCTTTGAAGGGCTTGGCACTCAAAATACTTTCTAGTCAGCTCAGGTCAAGCTGACTAATGGTTTGGGCCCATAGAAGGTTCCCTGAAGCTTAACAACCAGGTCAGCTGTTAAATCTTAAGCAGGTTAAGTGATACACCTAAGGTTGCTGCAGCAGTGATCATTTGAACATGTACTGTTATGGCAAGTTTACTTACACAACTACACTTTTCATTTGCACTTACAGTTTTGCTGTTTTGATGGTCACAGGCATAGTCCTCAGAACTTCAACAGACATACCGGCCTCCCAAGGTTGTTATAGGCTGACAGGGCTCAATACTATCTCCAACTTCTATTACCATGCAGACATGCACATCTACTGAATTCTTCTGCTTGCATTCTGCCCTTCGTTTCTTTTGTTTGTATCTCATATCTTTGACCTGTCAATGAATTTGAGAGATGTTCCTGATTTTGACTCAAACTCTGTCCCTCTTAATCCCCCCTAAAACTGGTGTCTTCTGGAGAAAATTGGTGAATTACATTTAATAAATAATAACACATATTACAATTATAGACTTCTTTTACTTCAGAAAATGTATATTAATTTACATTCTATTATTCCGTCATTACCTCAGATTAATACTACTACTATTTTAAAAGTACTTCTGATTGTCCCTGATTATGCCTGGATTTGTTTCTGCTGAGATTTGTCCTGGATGCATTAAGAGCTATGTTATAAGCTGTAAATTAGAATTTTTCTCAGAAGCAAGTTTTGTTGATGTAAATATTTTTTAAATACTTGTAATAGGTCTATGTTACCTCATACATGATTGTGTCTTACTGCAGATTGTGAAGTACCGTCAGTACTGGTTAAACTCCAATAAAGCAGCTTTATGATTTGCTGCTTATGATGTTTTCATATATGAGAAAGTGCTGAGGAAGGGACACTGAGAATGCAGGAAGTTTCTGATTTTGGCTTCCTGCCACAAGTGTCAGACCCAATACTGTTGGTCATTCATGATACACTGATAAATAAACTGTGATTCAGCATTAAAAAGGGGAGTTTTGCAGCTTTGTTTTACAGCTTTTGAGGGCTTTTGCAGAGGCACTGCCCCTATTTGCCTCAACATGAGGTTGTTGTACCTACTGCACCCCTATATGCCTCGACATGAGGTTGTTGTACCTACTGCATCCCTATTTGTCTCAACATGAGGTTGTTGTACCTACTGTACCCCTATTTGTCTCAACATGAGGTTGTTGTACCTACTGCACCCCTATATGCCTCGACATGAGGTTGTTGTACCTACTGCACCCCTATTTGTCTCAACATGAGGTTGTTGTACCTACTGCACCCCTATTTGTCTCAACATGAGGTTGTTGTACCTACTGCACCCCTATATGCCTCGACATGAGGTTGTTGTACCTACTGCACCCCTATTTGTCTCAACATGAGGTTGTTGTACCTACTGCACCCCTATTTGCCTTGACACAAAGTTGTTGTACCTACTGCACCCCTATTTGCCTTGACATGAGGTTGTTGTACCTACTGCACCCCTATTTGCCTCAACAGCACCCTCCTTCCAGGTCTAATCTCCTTGCATAAGTATCTTACTATCTTAATGTATAACTCTCAGGCACCCAGATTTTAGTATACTTATCTATCTTGCGGTTCTACTCTACCTTTCTATTATTTACTGTACATTTCTCAAGTGCCCTGCCCATTATCTCCCCTTACAACTTACCTTAGCAGCTAGCACTCCACTGATTGTCTTCACAGACTTTGGTCCTTTACTGGCTCTACCCGCTCCCCTACTCGGCCCCCAATTCTCACCCGCCCCCAGTACATCTACATTTAAACACCCTAGACACACCCCCAACCACACCAGCAATCACATGCTCCAAGTCATTAAAGTGATATAACCTTCATAGGTTCATAGGTTCATAGATTAGTACTAGGCTAACTGCCCTTGTGGGCCATTTTAAGCCTAGCCAATTACCCTATGTGAGAATCAAACCCTGCACCTTGTCTCTCCAAGGTAAACACCTTAACCATTATGCCATCCTCCCACACTTCATTCATCAGCCCCTCAAAGTACTCTTTCCATCTGCTCACACTCTCCTCGCTTGTATGTTTCCCTCATTATCCTTTATCACCCTTATCCACAAGTCTAATAAGAGTAAATACACGAAGGACCTGTACCTTGTTTGCAACATAGTACATACTGGATGGGCAGGTTATGTCTCAGACGACACCCTACTCTGAACAAGCTTCCCATCCATGTGAAGCAGAGTTGGCCCCCGACCCTATTCAAATAATGTTTGGGTAATCAAATTTACCTCATGACTGGTACCCAAGTCCCTACTGGATAAAAGGGGCTTTTAAATGCTCTGCCACCTAACTACACTCCCCTAGGTAATTTACCCTGTCATTTACAAACATCCAAACCAAAAAGGTCAAAAGGTCAGACAATCAGGGAAAAAAAAACTAGCCAAGCTAGAATTTTCATTGTCCAATACCTTAAACCTCCTGCAATAGAGGCTCTTGTGATATGCAACTGAAGGGTAAGAAGCAGGCTAGCAAGTACGGTAGATGCTCGGATAAACCAAACTTGATAAATTACGAAAAAAATCCAGCACCCTGAGCATGAAAAGCAAACATGAGTTTATTTAGGAACCAGACCGGTTTCAGCAACAAGCTTTCTTCAGTGGCTGATTTAAAAAATACAGAAGAGTCAAATATATAGAGAATTTAAATAAGGTGATCTCACATCACTTCCTGGATATGCAAATATAGCCACATTCATTTTAAATCATCACAATAAAATAATATATGACAGTGAAAATGTCTCAAAAATACAATATAAGGAAACTATGTTACAAAAAAGAACCAACATTAATAAAATAATGAAACATACCATATAAATGCTGGTAAACCTGCTGACAAACACAAAGTTTATATAATGTGTAACCATAAACAATGGCCAAACAATCAATTTATATATAATATAAAGAAATTGAAATACTGTGTGACTAACAAGAAAATGATTCATTATAGTTTGTCATTAAGACCTGGTGGAAATAAGCCACCTAATTTGACTATCCATTTGGTTTCTTTGCTGTCCAGTATTTTATGCCATCCTGTTTTGTACATTCTGTTGCCAACAATTTTGTCAATGCAAATAAATGAAAATTGGGCAGTTTTGTGTATAATAGAATGTTTATATAATGCATTGGTGGGTCTAGCATTTCTGATATCACCTAAATGTTCAGAAATGCGAATGCAAAATTGTCTGGATGTTTGTCCAATGTAAAACGCCCGGCATGTACATGTAGCTAAATAAATCACCCAGTCCGTGCTACAGTTGGCAAAGTGTTTGATGTCATAAATCTTACCTGTATTTTTACTGGTAAATTCCTTTGTAGTGAAAACAAATTTGCAAAAGGCACAGTGACCACAAGGGTGGCAACCTATTAGTTTCTCACCTGAAATGGTGGTCTGTATCATAGAGGGTTGCTCTGAAGTGATTTTTTTGTAATGCGAAAAGTGTGATCCCAAAGTTTTGCCTTTCCTATAAGAAAACAGACATCTATCGTCAAGCCATTTTGCTAGATTTTTGTTGTTGGTTAGTATATTCCAATGATGATTGATTATGTCTTGTAGTTGATAAGTATTTCTGCCAAAAGTGGTGACTAGTCTGGGTGTTTGATCAGGTGATTCAACAGCCTTGGATTTATAACATAACAGGGAATCTCTGGACAAGTTGGCAGTCATGTTAACTGCTGAGTGAATGTCCGAAACATGATAACCCCTCTGTGTAAATCTGTTAGACAGATCATCCTGACAACAATGAAGATCATGGTTAGATGAACAAATTCTCTTGATTCTGCTGAACTGAATGTAGTCATACCCCACTAGCTGTGGGCATGCATGTTTCGGCCTTCTCATGACCTTATCAGCACAGCTAAGTGGACTGTCTGGCTATGCTTTAGCAACTGTCTACACCCAGTTGATGTTCATACTATTAAGATGTAGCCTGAATGTATCCACAAAGACTTTTTAAAAAGTAAAAAAAAAATCATGAACATTCAGAAGCCATATAGATGAAACTTCAGTGGCTCTGCTGGACAGAGAGACAGGGAACTAATCTAAGGGGACGGCCAAAGCCAACACATTCTGGCTAGGCTTATAAATGCCTTTGGGCAGATAGCCTAGTACCCACCTATAAACCTATTTATGCCCTTTAACATGTCACTTGCACATATCCCACAGGCCTGTATTACAGGTGGTTTAAGGTATCGCACAGTGAAAACTAGGTTGGCTAGGTTCTCCATTTTTACTGTCATTTACAAACAGGAAAAGTGGGTATGCTTAAAAAAGTCCCATTTCACCAAAAAAAAAAAAAACAAATGTTTCACATTTTCAGTGCAAGCATAGTAAATCACAAGTTTGCATTCATAAGCAAAACAGTGAAAAATCCAACAATGAAGCCAAAATGACCAACATGCACTTGGACATGTTGGAGAGAACTGAGATCTTATGTAAATCACATTCATACTGTACAGTCTAATCAGCTGATGTGTCAATATCCAACACTAGATCTGGATTGTGTACATGATATAAAAGTGCTGAATAGGACAGCTCTATTCCCTGTGCGCTGAATGCATAATACCAAAGCAGTACCTTAACAGGATTCATACAGCCCTGCAAAATCAGTTAGTAGGAAGTTACAGTTGCTATAAAAACAAGGTTTGATTCTAAAGCTCCGACTTAGAAAAACAGCCCATGGCCTGCCAGGAGTATGGGCACATGGGTATCTGACAAGACAGTTAACAGATTACAGTTTAGAATCTGTGCCCTGACAGACCAGTGCTAAAGTGTGTATTGCTAAAGTAGACGAAAAGTAAGTGGCCCTCATCTGACTTTGACATCAATGTGATGGATAAAAGTAGCATCCCCAACACCAGAAAATTACTTAGTAAAATGAAAAAGTAGAGTAGCTTCCTTGGCTGAATGCAAAGTTGGGTGACAAAGGCAATCTGCATGCATGAGGTAGGCAGGATGCCAAGTATAACATTTACTAAACAAGTAATGTTAAAGGTGTTTTTACAAGGCAGCCATGCTTCCAAAAAGGGGGGTTAAGTTTCTAGACGGTAAGCTTCCTAAAGACCCAAACATGATTTCTACATAAATACAAAATTTGTTTATAGTACACACATGGAACATTAAACCCAGATACGGTAAACTCCACTAGAACTACATAGTGAAAGGACACCATGGACAGTTAAACTAGGATAAAAGATAAGACTCCAGCAAATTTATCTTGTAGTACTGTCCATACCATTTTAGAGTCAGAGTCAAACTAAAATCCGAAAGTGATTATTCATCCCACAGGTGGCATTAAACTAGATACCTCTGAAAAGGGGAAGCTATGACACTCTCCTTAAAGAGCAGGAGGATGGGTGCGCCCACACGCAAAAAAAAAAGCTTTAGATAACAGTAGTTAATCATCTAAAGTTTTCTAGTAGTGTAGCATGGCTAAAAGTAATGATGCACCCCCCCCCCCCAGATGCCTGAAGACTAAACCCAAGGTAGAAGTCTCAATGTAATGACTCAGCAAAAGAAAATCAGGAAACAAAGTGTGAAGTACAGCAGCAGAAATACTGTAGTTTTGAAAACTATGCAAACATACGCACTAGAGTTTGAAACAAACGCATGGGCATATGGTCCCTAGCACAATAAGGTCAACATTTTCAGATGCTACAGCATTCACCAAAACTGGAAAGTCGGTGCTTATGATCAGTAAAATCTTATTTAGGCCAAGGACTTGTCATTGTGTAGTCATCAAGACTAACCAAGTGGACAGAATCAATCCTTCTGCTGAAGTACCAATATAAAACTAGGAGAATGTTGCCTGGATCAAAACTTTCAGGACAATTCAGTTAAACATCTGACATATCAGGGGTGCAATCTGGACTGGGAAGAGGTAAGAATATTCAGTTTCCAGTCTAGGGGAAAGGTTAAAGGTCAGGACAAGTCCACAGTTAAGTATGCTGTAACAAGGTCCATGAAGATAAATTCTGACAACTGTTTGCATAGATAAGTTTAAACATGCTGCTGTTCTTAGTTCTACTAAAGGACTTACCACAGTCCCAGTACTTGCACTTTTCACCCTGTAAATAAATGTGGATTTACATTTTGTAGTCAAGAAATTAGACCACAAAGTGAATGGCTACTCAAAGGGTGAACAACAGCTTCCACAACGTATGCATGCATGCATAACAAAGCTTCCCGCATTGCACAAATGAAGTTATTTCAATATAAAAAGTTGAATACTCTGAATATGCTGCAATAAGTTACAAAGCCAATAGAATTTTCTAGTTTATTAGACAGCCGTACAGTTGAACATTTAGATGATTCCAATTTTGTTGGCAACATCATACCAATAGTCAGTAACATAAAACACAAACAGGACCTATTGCTATACAATATCCTATATATTACACTCTCACTATGTCACCTACATCCAACCCGCCACACCTTAAGTTCCTAGTCTTATTCTCACTTATACCCTTTCTATTCCTTACCTACTTACATTCTATGAACATCTTAACTGCCAATGATTCCATCACCCCATGATGCAAACCTCTACTCCAACACTTATAGTCTCACATAGCCAAACAAACATACTGAGCTCACCAAACTACTTACCAGCTAAATATCATAGACTGACTCACATTAAATGCTATAGTTCAAAAGCTAGAAAATTCCAGAACCTAATAAATAAACTACTAAAACTTACACTGAGAATTCAAGTTCACTCCTTAATCGATGGTGATATCCACCCAAATCCTGGCCCATACTCTACCACAGCTACAGATCCCAACACTCCAACTTCTGCCAATACACAACTGCCCACCAGAACCCCTAACTCACTCCTAATAGCCCATCTTAATATTCGGAGCATAAATAATAAAGTTGCCCACTTACATGCTCTCATGCAGGTACATTCATTTGACATCCTATGTCTCACTGAAACTTGGCTCAAGGCATCAACACAAGACAATGAGGTTATTCCACCTGGATACAATATCTTGAGACTAGACCGCAAAGCTAAGAAGGGTGGGGGAGTAGCTATCCTATATAAATCTGAATTAAAGGTGACCTCTACAGACACTAAACCACCATTAACTAGTAATGCAGAAATTCTTACATCCAAGATTCAACTTAACAAATGTAAATCTATCTATATCATATGTATTTACTTTCCCCCAGGCAATAACACTAACACCCTACAGGATATTCTTAGTTGGCTTTCCACTATCTAGCCACAAGAAACCATAGTACTTGGTGACTTTAATATAAACTGGAAGAGCTGTACCTCTGAACAGCCTTCTACTCACATTACCTTTCACACCTTCACTCAAATCATTACATCCCCTGCAAGGACCAATAAACTTAATAACAAAGAAAGCACCCTGGATTGGATTCTCATAAATAGTCATCAACAAAATTACAAAGTAGGAACCCTCCCTGAAGATATGAGTGACCACTCACTCAACTTCTTAATCAGATATAAAAGTGACATTCAAAACCTGACCACCTACAGGACAATAAGAACCAACAAAGATTTTAACCCTGACAGCTTTCAAAAAGAACTTAAGGCATGTGATTGGTCACCCCTGAAACACCTACCATTAGATGAAGCAGTGAAATACTTTAATTCTAAATTGTTAGCCATTCTAGACTACCATGCACCAACACACACAATTAGAACTAGGATAAAACCAGCCCTTTGGCTCTCTAAAGCTACCAAACAAAAAAATCCTCCTTAGAAATAAACTCTGGGCCAACTGGCATACTACTAAAAGCCCTGCTGATCAATTAAAGTTTAGACAGCTAAGAAATGAAACAAAAAAGCCATACTGTTAGACAAACAAAACTTCTACTTTCAGCTCCAAAAAAACCACCAAAACAAACCACAAAAATTCTGGTCAGGCATCAATAAACTCCTACACCCAGGCCATTCAGTCATGCCCACCCCTTTAGGCTCTGATCACAATAGTCCCAAGCAAATAGCCAATACCTTTAACACATTCTTCACAGAGACCAATCAGCTATCCTCTAACACATCATCTTCAGCCACCTCCATCTATAACCCATCCCCTCATTTCACTTTCAACCTGTTCCTACATCCCTTGTCTGCACACTTATCCAAAAACTTAAACCTACCACCCTCTCTGCAGACCTACTCCCTGCAGAATACCTGCAAAAAGCCACAAAAGCCATAGCCTACCCCATATCCATCCTGATTAATAGAACCGTTACTGAAGGAACTATCCCAACAATCTGGAAAATTTCACATATTATCCCCCTGCATAAAGGAGGTAACTCTAATGAATTATCAAACTATCGACCTATAGCCATATTATCTCCACTGGCAAAAATTATGGAGAAATTTATTCATAAACAACTGTTAGACTACCTATTAGAAAACAACTTACTACCTAGCTGTCAACATGGTTTCAGGCCATTTCATAGCACCACCTCTGTTCTTTTATCCTTCTCTGACTGTATTAATGAAAATCGCAATAACGACACTATCCTCTGCCCTCTTTTTTGATCTGTCAAAAGCATTTGATATGGTTAACCACACCTTACTCATAAACATACTCAAAAACCTGTCACTAGACACTATGGCTATACAATGGTTCCAATCCTACTTAATCAACAGGCAGCAGGCTGGTCTATGGGAAAATAATTTATCTCCCCACCTCCCAATTGCCCTTGGTGTCCCACAAGGCTCCATATTAGGTCCTCTTCTATTTTCTATTTTTATAAATGACCTACATTCTGCAATACCTCAAGCTACCTGTATCCAATACGTGGATGATTCCACTTTAATATGCTCTGCCACTTCTCCAGCAGATCTACAGTCCCTAACCCAAAACATGTTTAATACAGTTGAAAAATGTCTACTACACCAATGTCTCATCTTGAACCCCAAAAAAACAAAACTGCTACTATTCACTCCCACCCGTAGGGCCCCCCTCTTAATTTTAATGTTACGTCAAGCAATGGTACTATCATATCTCCTGATACTACTACAAAACTACTTGGGGTACTAATAGACAACAACCTTACCTATGATTCCCATATTAACAGTACTATAAAAACAGTCAACAAAAAATTGGGCTCCCTCTACAGGATCAAACCCTTTCTGACCCCACTAGCCAGGACCACTATTGCCCATACCCACTTAATCTCTACCATTCTTTATATGTCCCCTATATATACTAAAGTATGTAAAAGCAACTTGAGCAAGCTGGCTATGTCATACAACAATACTGCCAGATTTGCAACTGGGTCTACCTACAGAACCCATCATTCCAACAATCTTTATCAACTAGGATGGTTAGAGTTGCCAAATCTACTACTATTCAACCAACTAACAGTTACCCACAAAATCCTATATCAACCTACTAACACACCTATACTTAACAAACCTTATCACCCCCTATAATAACCTCAAGACTCTACGCTCATCAAATAAACTACTTGTACAAATAAGTAAAACTAACAATTTGGCTGGTGATTCTCTGTTTTCTAACACTGTTGGTAAAACCTGGAATTCCCTCCCCAGTGACCTAACCTCCCTTTCCTCAATAAACTTATTTAAAAGCAAACTGAAGCAATACTTTAAATCACAGTGATTATGCCCCTGTGCTAACCCTGATTAACTACCTCACTTATCTCTGGTTATTAATCTCCATACCTGTCTAAGCTAGTTACTTTTCTATGAACAATAAAGAGAGTGTGAGTTAACTGTTTAAAGTGTTATTAGAGATGTCTTTGTATGACTGACCATAGCTGATAAGTACTAAGATTCTATAAGCAGAATCACAAGGAATGGCAAAAATCTGTTTTAAACCTGAATTTGTAAAATGTCATTTACTGTAAATAATACTGTGAGTTGTGGAGCTTTTCTCCCCGGGCCTCCTCTGAAAATGGACATATATTCAGTTGGACTAGCCCGGTCAACAAATGTAAAATAAATAAAAATAAATAATTTGTACCTACTGCACCCCTATTTGCCTTGACATGAGGTTGTTGTACCTACTGCACCCCTATTTGCCTCGACATGAGGTTGTTGTACCTACTGCACCCCTATTTGCCTTGATATGAGGTTGTTGTACCTACTGCACCCCTATTTGCCTCAACATGAGGTTGTTGTACCTACTGAACCCCTATTTGCCTTGACATGAGGTTGTTGTACATACTGCACCCCTATTTGCCTTGACATGAGGTTGTTGTACATACTGCACCCCTATTTGCCTTGACATGAGGTTGTTGTGCATACTGCACCCCTATTTGCCTTGACATGAGGTTGTTGTACATACTGCACCCCTATTTGCCTTGACATGAGGTTGTTGTACATACTGCACCCCTATTTGCCTTGACATGAGGTTGTTGTGCATACTGCACCCCTATTTGCCTTGACATGAGGTTGTTGTACATACTGCACCCCTATTTGCCTTGACATGAGGTTGATGTGCATACTGCACCCCATTTGCCTTGACATGAGGTTGTTGTAGATACTGCACCTTTGCTTCTTACATGTAGCATCTTTGAAATCACCATATCTCAGAGTAGGGAGAATGCACCCGAACACTGCAGCCTCATATCTGATGTATAACAGTTATGGTCTCACATTTTTGCTAGTCCTAGGGTCACAATTACAGTCCTCAGAATTTATCAGATATGCCTGCCTGATATTGCTCACAAAATGACTCCTACAGCTTACTGGTAGCAAATTATTTTTTTCTGTTTTGCATTCTGTCACCCCTATCCTCGTCCCACTTTTTGCTCGTCTTGTGTATTCAAATAAGATGAAGAGGCTTGGGTATTCACTTAAGCTGTTCATTACACGCAAACACATCAGGATGGATGACTGGAACATAAAACCTAAACAAATTAACTAACTGACTGCTATGCACATACATGTTTCACTCCTGCTGCTCACTCAAAATGGCGCTCTTGCTTGCACATGCTTAGTATTTATATGCATGTGCCCATAGACTGGAATGGCTCTTAATGGTACAACACACACTCTGATCTAGACCTTCCCCCTGAACAATTTGATATGGCTTTTAAAGTTAAAATACATATTTTTCATTAGCAGTTTCTGCTGATGAAAATTCATTTTTTTCACACACTAACGCCTGTAACAGGTTTCTGTTTTCTTAGTCTAAATGAGGAAGTGACTATCCTATTGTGAACTGTGAAGTGAAATCACTATTTGGAAAACTCTGTTAAAGCTGTTTAAATAATTGTTTAAGGTCTTTTTTTAATGTGTAGAAAGTGCTAATCTGTTCTATACACCTTTTTATTTTCTAATCTGTTTTATACACTTATTTTCAGTACATTTCTGATGTGAAATTTTAGAAGCTTTATACAATAATAAATAATAATATCACCACCAGCAAAACTACTTTTCAAGTGACAGAAAGTGTTTAATTCAAGAGCACATCAAAATAGAAAGCAAGGGAAGAAAATTCTGCTGAACATAAAGAAAATCATAAAGTTTAGGTCAGTATAATTGCTGCCTTTTATATCCATTAACATAAAAAAGAGTCTGTTGTGAAGGGTTGTAATCAAGTTTTTATAATCATAGTTATACAGTGGGAGTTATGTTTTATTTTATTTATTTTTATTTTATTTAACATTTGTTTACCAAGAAAGTCTGACTTGGAACAAAGCCTATTTTCAGCAAAAGCCTGGGGAGAAATGCTCCAGACTAATGTCTTTGTAATGTGGGAGGAAACTGGAGGAAACCCACATAAATGCAGGGAAGACATGCAGACTCCACACAGAAGGTACTCCAGCCAAGAATCGAACTGGAGACCCTCTTGCTGTGAGGTGACAATGCTACCGCTGCACCACTGCGATATCCAGTCGATAGTTCAACAGCTGATTCCCCAAACACTAATGCTCCAAAACTAACATTACAAAGTATGGTTCTTTATTACAGAATATGTCGAGTACCCCTACACCCACCATGTGGGGAACCGTTACCCTACTTGTAGATGAAGACTAAAAACTCAAGCTTCAGTTGCCTGAAGTTCAACCTGTCAATGATCAGAGTTCTTCAACTGAAAATCATTGTTAGCAAGTTCTACCAGCAGTGACACCCTTTCCAGGGGAATTTCCCCCTTCTTTGAGTTAGTGCAACCATGGAAATGTTATATATAAGCTTGAGGGTGTTTGGGGCTTGCCCTCACATGAGGGGTGCAGGATGGACTTGTCCCCTTGAAAATATACTTAAAAAAGTGATTTTTGTGCCAGTTTTTGGTGAATGCATTTTGAGAATTCCGAACCCGGAACATTAAGTTTCATCCACTTATAGTGGAAGTGTAGTAGATATGCTCACACCCCCAGGACTTACATATACCTATTCCAAGGTTATTTAATGGTGGAGAAAAGAGAAAGCTCCACTGCCACTGAAAATTGTATTAGTGGTTTAACGTGTCAGTATAAGTATTTATATAAGGAGTACTTAACACACTCCCAGCCGAGTTTTGTCTGGTAATTTTATTTTGTCTTGAGTTTACTGAAATGTTTAACATATCAGTCGATGAATACTCTTATTGTAGATGCAGATACAATCGTGGTTTGTATGTTGGACTAGTCAAGATAAACTACATTCTGGAAATAGTAAAATGCAACCCATTAACCTCTCCCCCTGTTATTGGGGTTGGGGATGAGTTGGATATGAATAATGAATCTCCTTTCATAGCTCATAGTATGTGTGCTTCTGTTTCTTGTGTCAGGGTTTTAAGGGATGGGGATTGGAGAAGCACAATGAGATGAATGTTTTAACATTTATTTTCATAACGCATGCATAGCTTTATTAAACATGTAAATAATCCAGAAAGGATTTTGATCAGATTAGGGCAGACTGAGTACATATGAATGATTGACATCATCAGGTAGTAGAACATTTCTATCCAGCCATAAATAAGATCAGCAGTTTGCTTAGCCAGATTGTTCTGAAACAAAAGCAAACCAGATGGATATTTATTTATTTGTCTTTTCTTAACCAGGTTAGTCCACTGGACTGGGGACCCATTTGCAGTGGAGACCCAAGGAGAAAAGCTCCAAAATAAATGATACAAATTACAATAACATGGTTAAATTGTTGTGTCTTTTTGGCTTTTTCTGGTTAGGGGTCACCACAACAGAACTCCGGTCTGCTAATGATTGGTAGTTGAGTTTTACATGCCGAGTTACCAGCCCTGATGCACAACCTTCAACAAAGGTACGCCCATTCATGCATGTCTCCACACAGAAGACGCTCTAGCTGAGAATCAAACCGCTCAGCGTCTTACAACGAGGCGACAACGCTACCGCAGCACCACCACTGCGGGTCACAATAACATGATAACATGGTTAAATTACAAGTCATAAACAAATATCAAAATACAGGAACAAAAACATTTATGCCTTAGTGGAAATTTATACAGTATAACATTCATCAAGAGTATAGCTATGTAGTAATATAGGTAGAGCTTGGAAACAAAAATGGTGCATAAGGAATGAAAGAGATTAAACAGAAAACCAGAATAAGACCTAAATGCAACATGAATGTTTAGTCCAAGTAGGTAGAGAGGAAGAGAAGTATTAAATAGAAGAGTTACAAAAAGAGGGGGGAGTGTGGAGGAGAATAAAGAGTAGTGACAAGAAAACGAATTATGTAAAGAGAGACAGGGATGTCAAAGTAAAAGTACCTTGTGGGAGGTAAAAGAAGAGATTAAGTATAAAAATGCTCAGTGGTGTTGCTAAGGGTCCATAGGAAGAGTGATTATAAAGTTACGTAAAAGCATGGAGGAAATTGTTGTAGTCTGATAATTGGGGGGAAAGTTAGGTAGGGTGGTGACAGGTGCAAGAGGGAGAGTGGGTAAGATAGTTTTTTATTAGTAAAAAAAGATGTGGATGAGTAAACCCAAGTCAGAGATGAATTATATAAAACTACATCCAGCCTGCTCAAAAGATGAGAAATCCATGTAACTTACAGTTAAAATTCATAATACCAATAGAAAACATAAGAAATGAAAGCTGTTTGTCTTTTTCCAGTTAGGGGTAGCCACAGTGGAACTCCGGTCTGCTAATGATTGGCAGTAGATTTTTATGGTGCCGAGTTGCCAGCCTGATGCCCAACCTTCAGCAAAGGCATGCCCATTCACGCATGTCTTTCGGAGGCCCCTCGACCACAGGGAGGACATGCAAACTCCACAAAGAAGGCACTCCAGCCAAGAATCGAACAGGAGAACCTCTTGCTGTGAGGCAACAATGCTACTGCTGTACCACCGCGGCTTTATAATTCCTAAAATTGTCCTAATTCCAGGGGAAAGCATTTCCTTGGCTTTGTAAAGAAAGGCATTTTGCCATGCTTTATTTATTTATTTATTTATTTATATTAAGATGTGGAATCAACATGACAACATGAACATGAGACTACAAAACTATCTTATTTACTCCCAGAAATAAAAAAAAAGTATAGACTAGTGTTCTGTGCAGGATTATTTTTTTTTCCTTGCACACATAAATGCATGGGTATGCTCAGCTCTGCTGTGTGCCTGAATTAGACAAAGTGAGTATAGTAGAATAAATGAATTAAACATATCAACCAAGAGTAAAAGTATAATAAATGTTATATACCTTAGAAAATGAAACAAAATCCAGTTTTGCAGGCCATGAAAATATTTTGCATTTCTGTTTCTGCTTTCCTTTCAACAACTCATTAAGATGTTTGATATGAAGCTACGATGATGTATTTTACATAGAATGGAATTTATATATCTTTATCATCATTAATCAAATGTAAAAATGCAGTTTTGTCAGAAAATACTAGAGACTAATTCTGATACAGTGTGATTGAGCATCAGAGATTGATTATAGCATACTCCCAGTATTTGTTCTGAGACTATAGACAGCAGCAACGTTTTGACATAATTGTTGCTGCCTGGACAAAATCAAACGTTTCAAAATGAAAGCTATAAAAACTTGGTTATACTATTTGGTGCTGTAGGGTCAATAGGAATTTGTGTTAGCCAGGATGCACAGGAACTCTGATATGAACAGGTATGGAGACTGCCTTAAAAAAGACTTTCTCAAAAGGATATGCAAACAACATAAATGTAAGGTTTTGTGTCTGAAGCATATAATTTGTCTGCAGCCTAAAACTGATACTAAGTTGCCGATTTGAAAATATCACCCTAAATTTCCAGAAGAAAGTAGCGCTGCAATTTTACTCCTGTTGTAAAGAGTAATCTACAACTTGTTGCAACTTAGAACAGCAAGTCTAGGAAGGAACGTCAGAAGAAGAAATGTACACGTTTTATGTTGCTGATGTTTCGCTAGATCTGTACTGCTTAGGTTATGCACTGACCACACTGTAGATTAGAGAAAAGGGAGATTCCACCTTCTCCCTCTTCTCTAAGTGGGCATGAACTCCAGCTAGGTATATTTAGATATGAGAGTTTACCCCTACATCAGGCAGGGCACTTGCTCTTCTGCAAAAAAAACGGGGTTTTGCAACCTCCTGGGTATCACTATTTTGAGACTATGCAGAGCTTTAGACCTTTTAGTTTAGATTAATCCCATGTTGACTAAATGACACATGATGAATCATAGTAGACCCCTCTGTAAAAGCAGTACAGGGTCTCTCCATTCCTGTTCACTTTATCACCGATATTAAGCAAGTGGATAATGCTTTAAGGTCATGCAAAGTGACAATACTGGCCATGTAAATAAAACTTGGGAGAAGTCCAAAGTCACACAGTAGTATTACAAAATGTTATTCCATTAATCCTAGAGCAGCATAGATCTTTTAGTTTAAATACATTCATTGGTGTATACTAGGCCAATGACGACAAGGGTCTTTTTAAACCTAGCCACACATTCCAAATGTATCCAACAAGTGTTGGTGTCCTAGAGGTTATTTTAATGGGTATGTGTATGCTAGGGCATGGGTAGTCAAGCATTTATAGTCTGCCTCTATCCATGAAGAGACATAGGTGACAGACCAGGGGGTGAATTTCCAAATTCTCATCCACTGGTCCAGGTTATATTTCAATAGGGTCCAAGAAAAACTCTATGTCACATGGATGGGAAGCCTATTCCAGAAAAGGGGTATTTTCTGTGATGCATAGCTGTCCTTCCAATATTTCATATTTATATCATGATCAAGGTTTAAGTCCCTGGATTGGGTAGATCTGATACTATTTGTTTTGCAGATATGCAAGAGGTTCATCAGAGTGGAATTTTGGGATGCACAGTGTGACAGACATAGATTATCCCTCAACGGTCTATAGGAGATAGAGTATAGGGATAGTGCTTTGCGTTGATCAATGAGGGACATGTTGTTAACTCCCTGTATTCTTTATAAGAGAGACCTCAGTGAATATTCCAGTGGTTGCATGTGCCTGTTCAGATACATACCAAAGGGGGATTTATACTCAAATACAGGTCTGATGAGGCCTGAATACAGTGGAATAATGACTTCCTTGGATCTAGATGGCATACCCTTGCTTTTAAGTTAAGCAGCATAGAATGATTTCCTTACTAACTTAGACACATGTTGGTCAAAAGCTAAATTACTGTGTACATACATCCCCAAATCCCTGACAACTGGGTCTAGTCTTAGGAATGTGTTATCAGTGAGGTAGTTTCCATGGGTAGATGACTTCCCAAAGAGTACTATTATGCATTTCTTGGGACTGATTTTTAAACTATGGCTCTGGCACCAGTTGTTTGTCTGTGTTAGCCCTTTCTAGACGATGCTAGTGTTTTGGGGGAATTCTACGACTGCTTCCAGTTTTAAATCATCTGCAAACTTGATCAACCAGAGATCCTCAATGTTGGCCATGACTTCTGAGAAGTAGATGCCAAACAGGGATGAACCCAAAAAAAAAAAGATCTGAGGGACTGCCCTAGTGGCTGACCTCTTTGTTGTCGTGAACTTCCTTATCCTAATCTTTTGTGTCCTATCTGAAAGCCAGCTGGATGTCCAGCATGTAGCCCTCAACTTCTTAGCACAAAAAAATCTGGACAAAGCCAAAAATAATGGGAGGGGTGATAAAGCTCCAAATATAGGTCCACATTTTAAATATTGCTCTTATAAACTTAGAAGGTTGCTAGAATTAAAGGTCTGAAGCAGTGAACCCATTTTTTTAGTGGGCATTAACTGTAGACTAACACCCTGTTCATTCTCCATTCAGGGTACCAATCTACAGGTTGCCCATTCTCTAATTAATTTACACCTCATTATCACCTACTTAAGTGCCGATTAAGGGGTAGGTGTGAACAAAAGTACCATTTGTTAAAATCCCATTTAGATGCAAATGCCAATGCAGTCTCAAATCCTTGTTTGTTAAAGAGACTTCTTTAGGGTCCTAGTCAGAGCCAGATCAATGTCAAATGGGGTCCTAGGCAAGGAAATGGATTGAGGCCCCCCCATACACAGCCCCTCACAGCTATTCCAGTGTCCCACTACTTGGCTATTTCTCCTAAGTTACCATAAACTCTGTTCACACCAATCAGTATGCATAATGTTTTTTGCCTTCTTCTACAATGATTACAGATATCTGGATTTAATTTAAAACTTTAATTTCAAATTTTATAGCACAAACATTAATAGACATTTGCTAAACAAAGCAACACAGTCTCACAATGAAAGCAGCATTAAAACTTCTCTGGCCTTGAAATTCCCATATATTGAAACCCACATTTAAAGAAAATGAATTTGGCTAGTGGCAGATTATGTTTAACTTTGGGTTGTTTTCAAATCACAGGCCTCCTGCACACATGCTTAGGGCCATAAAAACGTGTAAGAGTTCTTTGATTCCCCTTCCTGAGTGTATTAAATTATATCCCTTGTATAGTACAGCACCACTTTGTTAGAAAATGTTTTAAATTTGTAATTTTGAACATTTTTCCAGTAAGCAATGAACATGAACCAATAACGACAAAACTGCCCAATTCAGAACATTTCAACCATAAAAGCCACTCAAACTCCTGACAGTAGACTGCACCCATGTCAGTCAATAAGCACAATCTCTGCAGAAGTAAAAGTAATCTGAATAATTCCACATTAAGGCATCTGTAAATAATGAAGAGGTTGCTGCTAGCAAACAATGTTATATTTCAGTGTTTCATCTGCAAATTCAGTGCCTGCTGGCCTTGAAGAATAAATTGTCTAAGTTACATTAAAAATGTTGAGCTGGTAATATTGCAGTAGGGAATGGATGGCAAACTGACAGATTCATAATTATTAGGCATCTTATCCAAAGGAGAACATACCCAGCACTGCAGAACCTCACCCCCATTAAAGTACAGCACACTGTCAGCAGTACAGCTACATGCTGATGGAGTAGAACTCACAGCCATCTGCATCACAAGCAAGCCATGCTACTATGCTTTTCAATTCTATATTACAAGTGATTCCATTTGCTAAACAAAACAGTTGCATATTGCAAACAGACTTAGCATGAGCAAGTGTAAACTTATTTTCCTTGAAGCTCATGTTTCCTTGAAAACGCACTTGAATCTCAATTACTTGAAAAATGCTTCACCGGTAATGCAAACGCAGTTCCTTGAAAATGTACCTGAAAGTCAGTTCTTCAAAAAATGCAGCTGGGTAGTTAGGGTATAGGATTCAGGCTCTTATTTCCTATAAATAAGGTCCAGGGATTGAGGCTGAGCAAATTATTAACCACCTACTATCCCTAACTAGGGTATTTCACTCACTCACACACAACACTACCTACCTCTTAGTGCAAGAAATCTGGACACAGACTAAATTAAACAGTGGTAAATTTTAAATAATTCGGCCATGAACTTAAAAAATTGCTTGCATAACAGGATTTGTATTAGTATGCATTTTTCTAAAGGATATGAAGTCTGAAACTCAAATGTCTGTCATTATTTAGTAACTTCAGTCCTCAATGATTTTCCAAAATTCACAGATTTTATGAGGTACAGACCAAAATTATGGAGCAAAAATCTGGACAGTTGAGAAGTATGCTACCTACCTACCTATTGCACCCTCACACCCACCTACCTATCTACCTCTTATACACACACACCTACCTACCCACCTTTTATACACACACACACACACACACACACACACACACACACACACACACACACACACACCATACCTCCCAACCTCTTAGAGCAAGAAGTCTGGGCAAAGCCATAAATAAAAGTGAGACAAAGGCCCAAAATAGGATTTTTTTAAAATATTATTCTTACAAACTTAGAAAGTTGATATAATAACAGGTTTTTCATTAGCATGAATTTTTTGAAGGGCATGAAGTCTGAAACTCAAATGTCTGTCAATATTTTCTAACTCCAGTCTTTAATGGTTTGACAATCATTTTGCCAAAAAAAATGGACCAAAAATAAGAGGAAAGAATCTGGACATGATGCAAAAATCTGTACAATTGAGAGGTATCACACTGACACACACACACACACACACACACACACACACACACACACACACACACACACACACACACCTCTTACTTGCCCGTCCTTGGTCCACAGTCCAATCACACCTCTTACTTGCCCATCCTTGGTCCACAGTCCAATCTTCTTTCTGTTTTCAAATTTTACACGAGCCAAATATGACATAAACAGGTCACACAGACACAACAGGCATGTGTAAACAGATGCAAAGGGCATTCTTAAAGAAAAACACCCTTTAAAAAATAAATTTTTTAATTAAAAATATCCCTGGCCACTGAGCTCTCTTTCAGCCAGTGGACCCTAGGCTACTGTCTTGGTCACCTAGTGCTGGTGCTATCCCCTCTTCCAAATAAATTGTACTGAAATCAGTACAGTGTGTATGCCTCCCGACATTCTTTCTGGTAGCTCCTCTGTCCCAATGCATCTATTAACATGATTGTAGCTGTGAAAAAAATCCAAATAGGCAGCTGTGTTCTCAGGATCTGAAGACTTGAAATTTTACCAGGTTGTCACTTGATAATAGGACATTTATCTTGGAATACTTTCTAAATGATACAGGGTTAGCTAGGGTCATGGGTTTTACTTTTATTTCCAAGGAGACATCTTTGTGACCTGAACTCACTTGAGAGGATATTACACTACAGGTGATGCAGAATTGTCCCATGTTTCTGAAGACATTGCACTATGGATGATTCCAGCACCATGATTTAATATTTTTCTTATTGTTTGTACTAGTTATGTTTTATTGTCTACAGAGATGAAAGCTACTGTTTCCAGTCATGACTTAGAAGTGTAACATATCCACACGGTTCATTTACTGTTGTAAAATGTGCAATCCAATGCACTATAAAACTTTTAGAAATAGTCAGACCTTAACCATGTACATAGGTTAGTACTAGGCTAACTACCCTTTTGGGCCATTTTAAACCTAGTCGGTTAACTCATATGAGAATGAAATGCTGCACCTTGTATCTGTAAGGTACACCTTAACCATTATATCACTCTCCCATCCTAAGGTACCATATTCATCAATTAGTACTAGGCTAACTGCTCTCGTGGATCATTTTAAGGCTAGCTAATTATCCTATGTAAGAGTCAAACCCTGTACCTTATGTTTGTGAGGTAAACATCTTAACTATTATACCAACCTCCATACAGAAATATATATATAAATACATAAAATGTTCCATTTCTGAGTTTTTTTGTACATCTACTTACACACCTTCATGGGATGTGCCTCCAACACAATACTTAGTAAAACAATGTAATGCACACATGCTTGGAGGTGGAATTAGGTAGACTGAACTTCACAGTTTTACACTTATTAGCTGGAGTACTGTTAGTTTATTTACATGTTTTATTACTACTTAAAAATTAACGTATGTATGGAGATTGTAGTCATCTCACTAACTCAAATGTGAAATTTAGTCTATTCTGTTATACTTTGTGTAGTTGTAAAACAAATCCCTTTTTGTATACTTTTGCTACATTTTTCATCTTCCTCTTTTGACCACTGAGCCTCCTCTTAGCTGCTTCATGGACCCTTTCCTTCCCCAAAGTCAAGAGAGTTGTGTCCCACTCTTTCGGATAGGGCAAGGGTTGAATCACTGAGACTGGTGCCATCATCAGCGCAGGGGATTGTTGTCTTTATTTTCCTTTTCAGACTCTGCATGTTCTCACTGTGCATACCTATGACATCCATAATGGCTGACATGAGATGGGCATCTAATATTGTGTGTGTCTCCTACTTCAGTGAGAAGCATTCCACAAACAGCTAAGCACCCTTCAATGGTAAGCACTTCCTGTGCTCCTCTGCTCTATCAGAGATTCAGCTATATCTTTGCACCTTACACATAAGCAAATTACTCTTTCTTCAAGAAAAAGAACTACACAAGCATTGCCTTTGGCATAATGGTTAAGGTGTTTACTTTACATACATAAAGTACAGGGTTTGATTCTCACATGGGGTAATTGGCTAGGCTTAAAATTGCCTATGGTGGCAGTTAGCCTAGTATTAATCTATAAACCTATACCTTCTCATCTCTCTCTCTCATTTTCTACCTAGCCAAATCCATCAGTACGTGAGACACTTGTCAGAATTGAGTTGTCTGTGTCCTAGTTAGGGCTTTACCCATCTGTGCCAGTAGAACTGGCAAAGAACTATATTTCTGATAAGCAAACAGCACTGAGTGCAGCAGTTTGTTTCAAGAGAGAAGTAATACATGCTTATGCATTATTTCATACACCAGTATTTTACTAAAAGAAGCCTTGCTCTGGGTGAGCTGAGGGATGAAGATCTGTAAGTGCAGCCCAGACTGTGGTTCAGTCAGTAGTCCTGTGACTGTAAGACAAGCAGAGGGAGTGAATAAAGGGGCATAGCTCATTCATCTTTCCTGGGGTGGACAGGGTTTGCATGTACTCAGATGCATACAGAACAGTGTAGACCAGAAAGACCTCTGTGGTCAACCCATTGTACTTCCCCTCCCTAGCACCTCAGAACAGCGTTCATGGCCACCTGGATTTTTACTCCTGCTTATTTTCTCTCAAACGTTAGAGAATGACTAAGCTGATTGATCAAAAGACAGTTTGATGGCCAGTAGACAGTGGATGCAAATATCTGCAAAACAATAAATGAATAAATAAATATATAATCTCACACCTAGTCTCCTCGCATAAAATTTCTGTGTGTATGTAAATCTTATTTAGCCCATATTATCTAGTTACGATAAAGCTGGCTGAACCAGGGGAATATTTTTGTGTTATGGAAAATGCTTACTACATTGTGAAGCTTTTGATCTCAGCATTGTAGTGGGACAAGCTGAAAACATTGCATAGTCACACACATCCTAAGGCTCATCAGACAGCTGCCTAATGATATCTTAACTATAAAAAGCAAAGGTATGATCTTACTTCAGCAACCTTACTTAAGGATTCCCGATTTTGAGACCTAAGTCTTCCTTCATTGTAAACAAGGCTTTTTGCTAACTGTAGATCAACATCAGTGTTGGGAGTCTCTTAAATTAAAAGAAAGAGTGAGTCTTCTTCACAGGGGGACTCTCACTTTCCAGATAGTGACAAAGAAGCTCTTTTCTATGTTTCACAAATAATTTCCCTTCTGGGCTTTGATACAGACAATGAAGACATTATGTCCTCTTTCTCTCACAGAAGAAATCTAATTTCATGATCCTTTATGTTAAATGAAGGGTCACTTTAAATGGGATGCAATGCAAAAAGTTCTCATATGCTTAAAATGTTATCTAGAACTGAGTCAGTGGCATAGTGGGGTGTAGCTCTTACTATGACCCAGATGACTGAAGATCAGTTAATGACTTGAGAACTGGAGGATCTGGGGAAGGATGGGTGGGAAAGAGTGGCTTTGCTGGCTTCCCACTCTCGGGGAGAGGAAGGGATGGTTTCTCTCCATAATGAAGGCAATCCTCTGTGATACAGGTGTGCTGTAATCATGGGACAAATTGCCTGTAAGACTACTGCATCTTGGGGGGGCAGAGCATTCTGATGAGTGCAGTGATGCGTATGATGTCACTACATCTGCCCAATTTAATCGCATCGAAAAATCCTTCTTGGCACGCAAGACCAGTGTATGTGATTCTGCAGGCTGCTCTGCTCCATTTCCAATGCCCAACCTTCCACTGATGCAGTCTAAGCTTCGGGGGATAGTACCAGGAAAAATGGTGCAGTAGGGGGTATGCAAATGGGGGAGAGGAAAATGCTGTTTAGAATTCTGGATCTGGAGACGCCAAAGGTATTGCTCCAGTCATAAGAGCTTAAGAGGATGCCATCCTTGCTGCTTATTTAAAACCAGACTTCCACTCCTCTTCCTCAAAAAGGCTTGTCTAGAGCTTCAACAACATTTGATAAAAGGACCCTAAAGTTGTTCAGCAGTAGTGTCCCTGAATCCAGAGAAGGAGTCTAAATTGGTTCCAACCCTAATACCCTTCCCAGTGATTGGGAGGGTAGAATTCTTGACTGTTTTAGGAAAAACCTATACCTGGCTGCCCATCTGACCTTTGGTGCACTGAATGGTCAGATTCACATTATTAAGTATCAGGGAGGCCTCCTCAGTCAGCTGAGACAGAGGTGATGATGGAAGATGCTCAGAAGACAGAGCTTTGTGAACTTACTCAGACATTTTCACAGGTAAGAAGGCACTCCATTTAATTGTGGGCATGATGGAGTGGATGCAGCTTCTAGGGTAGCACTATGGGGACTATAATAAGAAGACATGCCTAGCTGAGGAGCCAGTCCTTCCCAGAGAATTGCAAGGCACAACTCCTAAGTGCATCACTAACAAAGGCCTGCTGCTTGAACACCCCTCCCCCACAACAGTTTTTAAGGCACTGAAAAAGAAGGGAACACTAGCCAGTTTGTAAAGCAGTTACTTTATTTCCCATTCCTAAATAAGACAGGAATTGTTCTTTAAAACTGGACTTACTATCACCCTCAAGAGAAAGGCAAATGGATAAAGAATAAAAAGAGCCAGTATAAGAACAGAAAGCTTAAGGGCTTTCAGATTCACACCCTGAAAGACATGACAATGTCATGCCTACCCAACCCCCTCCCATTCTGTAACCCCCATCCCTCAAACAATACAAGTAGGGTCACTCGATTTTTAAAACTAAGAGGGAAATATCATCAAAGATGAATGAGTCATAAAATAAGAGAGTTGCAGTTTACATTTCAAGTTAAAACCAAAATGTGCAAGCATTCCACCAGTACCAGGGGATCGGAAGGGCTTAATAGTCAATAGCCAACAAATTTAACAATCATTTTATAAACTCAATAATCTCCATAATAAATCCCCCCCCCAGAAACAACACTAGCACCCTCACAAACTCTATACCTCTTCCAAACCCTCCTAACTCCTTCTCTCTAAAAGCAGTATCAACTAACTATGTAAAGTCATTACTTTCTAAACTTAAACCTTGCTCCCTATGTGTTGACAAGCTGCCCTCTTACTTCCTGCAGATTGCCTTTGAACCTCTTGCCTATCCTGTATCCATCTTAATCAACCAATCCTTTTCTGAATCCTATGTCCCCACTCTATGGAAGAATTTCTTTACTCTACCCATTCACAAAGGGGATAACTCCTCAGACATATCCAACTTCAGACCGATTGCCGTACTCTCTCCACCCTCAAAAATCCTAGAGAAATGCATTCACAAGCAGGTAATGCATTACCTTCACCAGGAAAACCTTCTCACACTCACACAGCATGGTCTCCGTCCTAAGCACAGTACAACTACTGCACTCATATCATTCATCAACAAAGTCTCCCTAGGTTGTGATAACAATAAACTTGTCTCATACCTATTCCTTGACCTTTCTAAAGCATTTGACACTATCTCTCACCCACTCCTTCTAGATAATCTCACTAACTTGCATTTTTCTCCCCCTACTATCTCCTGGTTCTCCAGCTATCTCTCTACCCACCAGCAATCAGTTAAATGGCTCTCTGCACTATCGTCCTCTCCCACTGTACAAATGGGAGGCCCCCAAGGGTCTATACTTGGACCACTACTCTAATATTTTCACCAACTTGCTCTACTCCTCTTTTCTCCAGTCATCTCTTGTGCAATATGCTGATGACTCAACTGTTATAACCATTGCTGACAACCCAACTGACCTCCACTCAACTACCCAGGCATCCTTCCACACCACTGAGACTTGGCTTAGTGATAACAAACTAATACTTAATCCAAAAAAAATTGAGCTCCTACTCTTCCTCCCTAAAAACATCGCCATACTCAAATGTACATTTACAATCTTATCCTGAAACAACACTATCATCTCAGCTGAATCTAGTACAAAATTGCTAGGTGTTACAATTGATGATCAGCTTAAGTTTGATCTCCATATTACAAACTTGGTAAAAAGAACTCATCAGAAACTTGGACACCTTTTCCATAGCAAGAAATACTTAACTAGGCTTTATTACTCCCAACACTCCTGTACAGCTGCCACATATTCACAAACCTAAATTCTACACTTGTTTCCAAGCTTGAAACTACCTATACTAAGATCTCCAGATTTGCAGTTAACCAAACCTACAAGTCACACCATTGGTTAGCACTACAGCAACTAGACTGGCTAGAATTTCCTCAGCTGCTCCAACTATACCAACTACAAATCATCCACTCTATCCTCTATCTACCCTCCTTCTGCCCCAGCCACTCCACTATCATATCCAAATATTCCCCTGCTAGGATGCTACGCAGCTCAAATCAAGAATTATTAGACATCTACAAACCCAAAACCAAAATAGGCTGCCTTCTCTATAACTATAACCCTGCCACATCCTGGAACAAACTCTCCTTGGGAATAAAATCCCTCCAGCATAGCAAAAGTTTCAAATTAGCCACAAGGAAATACCTAAAAACAAATTGGTCTTGCAACTGTAGCCAACCACCTGCAACCACCATCCTTTAACCTATTTCACCACCTCACTCAATGTATCTCTAACACTATTCCCCTGACTCTCCCTACCTCTTCCCTTCCTCTATCTCCAACCACTCTTAATTCTTACAGTCTCAAAATAACCTACCTGTCTAATATGTCTCCTATACTCTGCCTCCCCTATATCTCCTACTAGCCATTCTTACTTTCCTTTCTTGTTTCCAAACTCCTATACAACTAGATCCTACCCACTTTAAATAAACATCTGTCTAACTATTAACTCATTTTGCTCTAAGCAGCTTAAATAATATTTTAACTAGTCACATTTTCTTCTGCTAATTATTTAAAACTTTGTTTGTAACAACTCACATACTTGTCTGTCAATTGTTAATACTCTGTATAATTGAATTGCCTGAGGAGCTTTTTTTTTCTCTCCAGGTCTCTGGTTGTAAGATCCTATAGCTGATTGTTACTACTTTGTTACTAAAATTTAATAAATTGTTTTCTAGTCCTGAGGAACTTTTCTCCCCGGGTCTCTGCTGAAAATTCAAGGCAATCCCTGGTGTTCTTGGAGACCTATATTGGATTTACCCAATCTTCACACTTTCCTGAATGTTCCAAAATTTAAGATGCTGACACTGCAGGCCATTCTGCTTCTCCTACTCCCATGAGCTGTAATGGTAACCCAGAATCTTAAGTATTCCTGCCTATTTATCCTTATCTATAAGTGTCAGTGGCACAACAGGTAGCACACACACCTTTGGTGCAGAAGTCTGTGGGTTCTACTCCCACATCAGGTAGAGTGATTGCTGACACTACAGTGCAGCATAAGAAGGGGGGGATTATTGCACCTCTGAGTGTGTTGTCCTTCAAATGACATGTTGTAGTTCAGGAGAATATAAAAGGTGCTATGGCACCTGTCATGAAGAGTAGGGAAGCTCCCTGATGCCCTGGCCAAATTTCCCCTAATACCTATGAACCTATGAACAAGTATATGGAAAGTATTAAGCTAGCTGCCCTTGCAGCCCATTTTAAGCCTAGTCAGTTTCTCTTTTTGTGCTTGAATTGGCCTATCCCATTTGGTTAGAGATTGGTCTTACACATCTCATAGTCGATAATTATATATTATCCTAATAAGTCTACTGGGATCATACCATAAATAACTTGAGGGGACCCATTCATGTGATAAAGAGTTTAGGAACTGCCTCTATCCATATGAAGTACAGGGGAAGTCCTAGGGTAAATTTTCTGTTTCTCATCTATATATCAAAGTTGTGCTTGAATAAGGAGAGAACAAAACTTAGTTTTATGTGGATGAGGAGTTTGTTCCAGAGCAGCAGTATCCTCTGTAAGATAAACCTGTCTGTAAATCAATGTGTGTGTGTATACCTTTAAGAAGCTATCCAAGGACTTGCACAAGTGCATAAATACTGAGCACGTGCGAGCCTGAGTGCCATCTTGTAGTAAGCCATTGAGCTGTAAGCATGTATGTCTGTAAGGTCTGTCTATTAACTAGTTTGTTTGTACTTTACGATGCTGCTGTCCACCCTGATGTGTTTCTATGTATTAAACCATCTAAATGAAACTCCCCGCCTGTTTGTCTTATGTGTTAGAGAAGGACGGGCAACATGGTGCTAGAGGTGGCATGTCTAAAGGACATGGAATCAGAATCGGCATATCCAAGGGGCATGAAGTTAAAGGTGGCTTGGCTAAAATGAATTAGGCACTTGCTAAGAGCTGGTGGAATATAAAGGAGTGAATCATCTCTAAAATGTGTAAAACTTCACAAAACAGGTCAGAAACAAATTTCAGATATTAAAACTTGCTCAGCACTATTTCTTTTCATATAATATGAAACGGGGCCTACAGAACTTTCTAAATGATATTCGCATAAACTGATATGTACGATATTGATAAAAATATTCACATTACTATGGAAAATGTTTGAAATAAAGTCCAAATTGCATAAAATGAATAAAATAAGGGGAAGCATCTGCATTTTTGCAAAGATGTATTTTTCATATTAAGCAAAGATATTCAGTTTATCAGAAGTGTATAAAAGTGTTCACATGGCATGTTTGTAAAGTGTTACAGTTAGGCTATTTTACAAAGTACAGCCATTACAGAGCATATTGCAATAAGTACAGTATTTCGGACAGTTTATTGTGCATTTGAATGTTGTTACAAGCTCATGGAACAGTTTGTTCATACATAATTACAAGGGCCATATTTTCAGTGTGTTTGTGTATACTTTGTGGGCATGGCAGATGGATTTTGAAAACCCAGTGCACTTGTGTTTAACTGTAATATTGCTGAGAACTGGAGAGTGTTTGATCAAGAGTATGACATTTTCATACAGGCTGCATTTTCTGATAAAGATGATCATACAAAGGCATTCATCCTGCTTATTTTAGCTGGGTCAGAAGCCATAAAAAGGGAATGCTCATTTGTGTATGCACCTGCTATCTATGCTGGAGAGGGGGAAAACCATCATACTGTTGTACAGGCTGAGTCAAGGGAGGACCCAGTGTGCTTAAATCATAAATGTAGAGAAATGTGTAACCCTCAGACAAATGTTACAATGGAAAGGCACTTACTATATACATAGGATTAAACGGCTCCCTATTATTTTAGTGAACGCATGAATTGCGAACACTGTTTAGTCGAACGTCATTATGCGAAATGGCAAAATACCGAAAGCACAGAACAGCAATTTTTTTCCTAGGGAAAAAAATCACTGGGCCATTTTCGGGACTTTGCCATTTCCTCCACTGTGGTGTAATCTCACAGTTGGTATATTTAAGTAGCTGGAGTGTGGGGGGGCAATTCTGTGTGTTCACTTATATAATTATAGACCCGATTAAAAGCATGGTGAAACTTTTGCAGCATGTAAAACTAACCTGAGAAATAAAGCTAAAACGTGCAGATTTGCTGATTTAAGGGATGAGTTGATAAAAGGCAGACTTGTGTGTGGTGTTAAAGATGATGCTGTGAGAAAGATTTTGCTTTGCGACAGTGATTTAACTTTGAATAAGGCCATTGAGATTTACCAGATACACAAGCTTACAGAAAGGCACACAAGTATGCTTACAAATAAGAACAGCTCTAGAAGGCACAGTCATAAAGCTCATGCTGATAGTATGCAGCAAGTGGTTAAAAGAAACAGGCCCAAGCACATGGCTGCAACTGTAACCCCTACAGCACTCATTGATAAACCACAGAGCTTTCTAGCAAAATCCAGAGTTCACACCAACCTAGTTTCATTGACAACTGTCATAATTGTGGTGAAAGCCATGTATCTGAAAAGGAAAAATGTTTAGCTTTTGGTCAGCAATGCCACAAATGTAATAAATGGAATCATTTCAAAAGATTTTGTAAATCAAAAGGCCCACATTCTTTCATAAGAAGGGAACATTTTAAGAAAGGAATTGATCAACTAGAGAGCTGCCACCCTACTCTTTATGTTGATGGTGTGTCAGTGCTTCATGAAACAGTTAATGCAGTAGATTTAAGGGCAATGAATGAAGTATTTTGTACTGTTTGGATAAACAGCAAACCCACAGAGCTCAAAGTTGATACAGGTTCCAAGTGCAATGTTATATCAACAGAAACATTTGCTAGAGTGTGTTATGGTGAAAGGCTTGATTTGGCAAGGTGTGCGAAGCTTGTTGCTTATGGAGGTGAAGAAATTCAAACTGAAGGCTCAGTAGTGCTTCATGTTACTCTGCTGGGAAAAGCTATGACTTTTTATTTTATGTGGTCAAGAGGCATGTCCAGTCATTATAAGGACATAGAGATAGTTTGAAAATGGGACTGCTTTCATTTAATAAGGAAGTCCACCAAGTTAGCTTAAAAGACCACTGCTCTAATTCTGCCCAGTACATTTTTCCACCTATGCTGATCTTTTGAAAAATAAACTAGACAAACTTCCAGTTCTCTACTCCATGAAGTTCGACCCAGAGGTCAGGCCTGTTATCAGACCAACATGTAACATTCCAATGGCTATGCAGGACAGAGTCATAGCTGAGTTAGATAAAATGGTGCGACAAGGTATGATTTGTCCAGTTGAAAATCCAACTGAATGGGTATCTCCCATGTTGGTAGCTCACAAGAAAAACTCAGATGACATCAGAATATGTATTAACTCATGAGATTTGAACAACGCATCAAAAAGATCTCATCATCCAATGCTCACAGTAGAAGAAGTTGTAGCCTTGATGCCAAATTGCATTATTTTTTCTGTCTTAGATGCACAGAGTTCATTTTTGCAAAATCAGCTTGACAAAAAATCATCATTGCTCACTACTTTCAGTACTCCATTTGGCAGGTACAGAGTTTTGAGAATGACATTTGGGATAAATTCTGCAAGTGATGTCTTTCAACGAGCAATGGAGCAAATTTTGTCTGTGTATCCTTGTGCTATTATAGTAGATGAGATACTAGTAAAAGGTTGTGATGAAGCACAGCATGATAGAAACCTCAAAAAAGTTCTAGAAAGGGCACATGTGAATCATAAGCTCAATCCACACAAATGCAAATTCAGGCTACAAGAAGTTACTTATGTTCATCATTTATTTACTAGTACAGGCCTATGACCGGACCCTTCAAAACAGCCATTCTTGAGATGCCAGCACCAGACAATGTTCAAGCCCTACAACTACCTAGGCATGTTCATTCCAGACTTGAGCCAACTTTCAGAGCCACTCAGAGAGCTGACATGTAAAGATGTATCCTGGTTCTGGTTAGAGCAATACAAAGAGCATTTGAAGTCCTGAAACAAAGAATTGCTAGTCCACCAACTCTCAGATACTATGATGTTCACAAACAAGTTACACTGTCCAGTGATACTTCAAAATTTGGTTTTGGTGCAGCCATTCTACAAGAGGATCAACCTGTTGCCTACGTATTGAGAACTCTTACCCAAACTGAGATGCAGTATGCCCAAATTGAGAAAGAGCTTTTGGCGATTGTGTTTGCATGTTCGAAGTTCCATGATTATGTTTATCATAGACCTATCCGGATTGAAACAGACCACCAGCCTTTAGTCACTATCTTAAGAAAACCTATGCATTCAGCTCCAGCCAGACTGCAACGTACGAAGCTAAAACTGCAAAAATATAATTTTAATCTTGTCTACAGGAAAGGCAAATTTTTTTATCTTGATGATACATTGTCCATATCACCCAGAAACACCACCGAACTGCATGAAAATGAGAACCTTGATTTTGAAGTCATGGAAGTGAGAAATTTTTCTTCCACACATCTTGATGAGTTGAGAGATCACACAGCCACAGATCCAGCTTTATGGAGGCTCATCCACTTTATCAATCAAGGTTGGCCATTAAAGCAATCTAATTTACCTCAAGAAGTGCAACCTTATTTTCCATACAGAGATGAGATTTTGTCTGACAAAGGAATCATAATGAAATGTCCAAAAGTGATTGTTCCAAAGTCTTTGCAACCAGAGTACATTACTATATTGCATTGTGGTCACCCAGGAACCAACTCTACCAAAAGAAGGGCGAGAGGACTAGTATTTTGACCTTCTATGTCAAAAGACATTGAGAGTGCACTTTCATCCTGTTCAGTGTGTAATATTACAAAGCCACACCAACAGAAGGAACCACTTAAGCTTAACCAGATTCCGGAACTACCTTGGTCGACAGTAGCCACGGTAATTTTTGAATGGAATGGTCAACATTATTTGGTGTTAGTAGACTCTTATTCCAATTGGTTCTATACTGACCTACTTCCAAACCTAGCATTCAGTACTGTCATTACTAAGCTACAGCATAATTTCACAGTTCATGATAGTCCACAAAAAGTTATTTCAAACAATGGTACACAATTTACAAGCCAACAGTTCAAACGATTTGCTGAAGAATGGGACTTCACTCATGTCACAAGTAGTCCTGAGTACCCACAGTCAAATGGTTTGGCATAAAGTGCAGTTCAAAGTGCAAAACAGTTACTTGAGAAATCAAAACTAGATAATAGTGATGTTTTCCTGAATCTCCTGAATCTCAGAAATGTTCCTTGTGATAAACATCTTGGTTCACCTGCTCAGAGACTTCTTTTGATACAAACCAGAACCACATTACCAGTCAGTAGTCAATTTTTGGTTCCATGTGTCAAGAACAACAGGTCAGTGAAAGCTATCTGTTGAAGAAGTACCTCACCCAGAAGTCCTACTATGGTAAAACCAACAAACCACTCAATCCATTAAGAGAGGGAGAAGTGGTAAGGATGCAGACGTTCAGAGGTTATGATCAGATTGGTGTCATGAAGAATGTTGGTCCACAGCCAAGATCATACATTGTGGAATCACAAGGAGCAGTTTTTAGGTGGAATCAGAAACATTTGAGATCGGTGTCTGAGCATGTACTACAGCACATAGCCTGTGAAAAAGACTATCTCAGAGTGAGTTGTCCGGTGTTCCAATTCCAGAGGAAGTTCCAGAGGAAATTAACATTCCTGTGACAAATCCAGAAGTAACTGATAAGAACTGTGCACTGCAGACTGTCCTTGTTGCTAAATTTAGTCCAGATTGTTATGTTACGAGATATGGATGCATCTCTAAACCCTGTAACAGATATGAAGCAACTTGGACATGAACAATGTGTTTTGTTTCTAATGTATATAGTAATGCATGTCTAACTCTAACATTATTATTTCAAAAGGGCAATATTTTTAAGATGGAGGATGTAGATCAGTGTTTGTGTATATATGTCTTCAAGAAGCTATCCAAGGGCTTGTGCAAGTGTATGAATACTGAGCACATGTGAGCCTGACTGCCATTTTGTAGTAAGCCGTTGTTAGCATGTGTGTCTGTAATGTCTGTTAACTAGTTTGTTTGTACTTTACGATGCTGCTGTCCATCCTGATGTGTTTCTATGTATTAAAACATCTAATTGAAACCCCCCCGCCTGCTTGTCTTATGTGTTAGAGAAGGACGAGTGATACTGTCCCTTAAAGCTGCTCTGTTGATGTTGCAGAAAAGGTTTATATCCCTAGACTGACTTTTTTATGTCATTTGACTTGGTGATGTGCAAAAATTTGATAAATACCGGTCTGGATGATACCTTGTATGCCAGGCACAGGTTACTGCGTAGCAGTCTGTAGGATACTGAGTATAGTGACAGGGCTTTCAGTCAGTCCATGAAGGACATGTTAAGAACTTGTATCCTTTTAGTAAGGTATCTCTGTGGGTATTGTAACTGTTGCATGTGTCTGGACAGATACACGTCAAAGCTGGCATTATATTCAATGACTAGCCAAATGAGGGCCAAGTGAAAAAGGACAAAGACATCCCTAGATCTTTACACAATCCCTTTCTTTATAAGCTGTATAGTATAGGACTTTCTTATAACAATGGACACATGTTGATCAAAAGTTAGGTCACTCTCCACATAATTTCAACTCTTAGGGACATATTGTAAAGGTGATAATTACCTGGGGTAGATTTCCTTTCATACTGTTACAGGACACTGCATGGTCACTTCTATAACTAAGGTAAAATTCAAGACTCTCTCTCTATCTGAAACACCATCCTTTCTGCTAACAAAAAATAAATAAGCATGACTACTGCTCACACATCCGTTTGTAGCTAAGTCACACAGCTGAAATTCAAGACCGTCTCTCTGAAACACCATCTTTTCCTGCAAACAAAAGAAGCTTGACTACTGCTTATATATCCCAAGTTCTTAGTTCACTAAAACAATGAGTAAAAAAGGTCACACAGAAAAAACAATAGTAAAAACCAAAAGAAAAATCTAGCAAGGCTAGACTTTCCACTGTGTGATTCCTTAAACCTCTTGTATTAGAGGCAACATGGGATATATGCAAATGTCCCTTTAAGGACATCAGGTGCTTCAGCTATGTGGTAATTCTGAATGTCCATGACTTTCTTTTTTCTTTTTAAGTCTATTTATGGACAAATTCAGGACAGTGGGGTTTGCCTTTATTGGCTTGAATTTGTCCATAAATAGACTTAAAAAAGTCATGGACATTCAGAATTGCCATATAGCTGAAACACCTAATGTCCTTAAAGGGTCATTTGCATACATCCCATGTTGCCTCTAATGGAAGAGGTTTAATGAACCACACAGTGGAAAGTTTAGCCTTGCTAGATTTTTCTTTAAGTTCTTAGCTCAGTCACACCACTAAAATTAAAGACTCTCTCTGAAACACCATCCTTTCTGCAAAACTACTGCTCTGATTTCTTAGCTCAATCACACAGATACATTTTCAGCAGGGAATGCAGAGTTTACCATTGTGATGTTGTTTAAGGCCACTATATTATTTATGTAAGGCTTACAGTGGTTTGCTGTTCTACATGTTATTGTCTATTGACATAATAGTAGTGAGAGCGCAGTGTCATATGACAGACCCCATGCTTACAGCCTTAAACAATATTTATTATATTATTGGCTTTCTTTTTTCTTCTTCATTTAACTGGTTATAGTCTTGCTGCTGTTCTCTCAGCCAAATTTAGTTGGTTCCACTCCCATACCTTTCAACCTCTTGGTGCTAGAAATCTGGACAAAGCTTGACAAAATGAGGGGGACAAAGGCCCAAAAATAAGGACATATTTTAAATATTGCTATTATAAAGGTTACTACATACCTGCTACTCTCTCTCTCCTCTTTTATCTCTCACCAGTTCATACCATGTTTATTACCATAACCCCCTTCTATATACATCTGATCGTATATCTTACATTTATTCTATGCTGGTTTACTGAGTCCATCCTAGAAGTGC
Source organism: Protopterus annectens (assembly GCF_019279795.1). Classification (NCBI taxonomy): domain Eukaryota; kingdom Metazoa; phylum Chordata; order Ceratodontiformes; family Protopteridae; genus Protopterus; species Protopterus annectens. The sequence continues at coordinate 310,956,729 of NC_056750.1, read as the reverse complement.
ATTTCCTTTTCAATATGTTTTGCCTTACAAAAGTACTTTTTGGTTTCTATACATCACTTCCCTACCATTGCAAATATTGTACAGATGTTTTTGAAACTTTTTGTGTACTCGTGAATGTATAATTCTTTTTTGTGTGTTATGTAATGGAAATGTATTTTTAAGTTTTTGTATCTGATGTATAATTTTATCTCACTATGGAGCTTTACTCCCTGGGTCTCTGCTGAAAATGAACCACTAGCTCAGCCAGACAAACCCGGTTAAGAAATGTAAAATAAATAAATACATACATACATACATACATACATACATATATAAAATAAACTTAGAAATTTGCTAAAGTAACAGGGTTTGTGTTAACATACAATTTATGAGGGATTTGAAGTCTGAAACCTCAAATGTATGTCATTATTTGGTACACTCCTCAGAGCATAAAGCGATTTGCCAGAAAACCACAAATTTTATGAGGAAGAGATCAAAATATGAGGCAAAAATCTGGACATTCTGTGAAAATCTGAACAACTGAGAGGTATGTCTACTCCTCTCTGCAAACTTTCCTGCACTATGTTTGTTTGCTATGAAACTGTAACTGTCTGAGGAAAATTCACATACAGAGTCATAGTGTTCAGCAGTACTTCACACCTTCACACAGCAGTCTGGAGTAGCATATCCCTTTTGGTGCCAAAGCATGTGTTAGATACATCTTAATCATCTTATACGTCAGTTACAGGAGAACCCTCTAGTTCCAATGCCGGCTCATATACACATTTCCCTTTACCCATCAGTGGGGAGAAAGGGGCCAGGAGAACTCGATCTATGAGTTGGGGGCGCCAAAAGTGCAAATTATCTATGAAGAGACAGTCAAATCAGTCCATCAAGAAAATGTGGAACCATATGGGAACTCATTATTATGGAATATATCTCAATGCAGTTTAACTGCAGATGAAATATCAGTTTTGAGCAAGGGTCTCAGTTTCATCCCTACTAAGCAAAGTGACATTAGAGATGCAATGTTGGACGTTAAAATGTCTAGTAGAAATGTGATGCTAAAATTAGTGTTTGGAAATAATATGAATAATTCTGAACATGTATTTAGGAAATCAAGTTTATACATACCGAATGCTCATCCACTGGTTGAAGCGTTTAATAAACTTGTTGAGGATGACTTATATAAGTTCTATTATGATAAAAGAAATGGGAATGTATCTAGAAATCTGAAGTATAATCTGAAACTTAATGAACGTAGAGCTTTAAAACAGCTACAGAATGATGACACCATAGTCATCAGACCAGCTGGTAAAGGTGGTCCTATAGTTATAATGGATTGGGAAGATTATTATATATATCCATGAAGATGATGCTGAGTGATGTCAGATACTATTCTGTTGTTAACATTGAACATGTGCATGCAATGGAAATTAGAATTCTGAATATGTTGGAGGATATTTTGAAAAGTGAATTGATAAGATTCTGAACTGTTTAGGTTTTTAAAATGTGATTATTCTCTCATCCCTACCATACAAGGGCAGCCAAAAATACATAAGAATGGGTGAAATCACCTATGAGACACATAGTGGCTGGTAGGGGTTGGTGCACAGTCATTTTCATTGTATGTAAAGAACTACTTACGTCCTGTTCTAGACTTAAATAAGTTTGTTCTCAGAGATACCAAACAGTTTTTGGTTGATTTATATGGCTTTACAAATGCATTACCCATGGATACAGAATCTTATTTTATTACACTACATGTGCAATCGTTATTTACCATCACACCAAAAACACTAGGGGTAGCCTCAGTACAAGAATATCTCATTAGGCATAGTGATTATAATAGTACACAGATAGATCTTATATGTATGTTTTTAGAGACATTTTTTGAGAATAACTTGTTTTTGTTTGATGACACTATTTACTTTCAGAAAGATGGCGTAGCTATGGGCGCCTCATATGCCAATAACTATGCCAACATGTTTTTACCCTTGTGGAAGGAGAACACACTTTTTCAGATGGAGCCTTATATGAGGCATGTTCCCTTTTATTAACGTTTTGTTGATGACCTCTTTTTGATATGGCAGTTGATATAACGAGTTTGGACAATTTTGTCGAACAATTGAATGATGCTATGAACTACCTTATGTTTACCATGGTGTCCTCTAAAGTTAGGATCGAATACTTGAATGTTTATGTTGAGAGACTGAGTAATGGGTTGGTAAACATGGGAGTTTATAGAAAGAGCTGCTATAGGAACCATCTACATCATAGATATAGCATGCATCCCCAATATGTCTTTAGGAACATAATTAAAGGACAGGGTATGAGGGATTCCAGACTGAATGCTTCAGATGAAGGCTTTTAGTTTGAATTATTTGACCTGAAGAAAAAATTCAGTGATAGAGGATATAGGATGCATGAGATTTAGAAGGGACTCTTGGATTTATACAGCTTAAGGGGAAGTAGAGCGTCCCCATTTTATGCACCCACTCAAGATTATAATACCCATATCATAAATAATGATGGAATGAGAGGTATGAAGATACCTATGTTCTTTACTAGTGACAGCAATGATATTTTGGACATTATTAGGAGAAATTGGGGGATTTTAACAGTGGATCCAATAGTTAAAGAGATTGTGGGTGTTGAACCAAGGTTCAGATTTAAGAATAAACATAACTTAAAGAGGTTACTTTGCTACTCAACAAACAAGTCGGATCCATCCTTAGAGTTAGACCTCACACTTATCCATGTGGTAAGTGTCGGTTCTGTTGTTTTATTATTAGTAGTGGGAGTTTTAAGCATTCGGATACTGACCAGATTTTTAATTTTAACATCACTGCCTCCTGTGAGACATCACATGTTGTTAATTTAGCCGAGTGTACTCTCTGTCACTCATTCTATGTAGGAAAAATGTTTAGAACACTGAAAGATAGAATAAGGGAACACCTATATAGTACTAGAATATGTTCTAGCAACAGTGCTGTATACAAGCATACCTTATTGCAAGGGAATGATCATAGATTTAAGTTTATGGTGATAGATATTAATGTACCTAGCCTATGAGAAGGTGACATCAGAAACATGACAGAAGGTAGAAGTGGATACTCAGATTCTAAAACCCACACTTAAATCTAGGAGACGGAGAAATATACAGACATGACTAAGGGTTAGTCCCACTCTGTTTATTAGTATGTATTTTTTTAGAAGTCATCATATGTTATGCTTAGACATATTTATTGCTAGGTGCTTTTATATATGTATGAATAATGTATTATATATATTTATAACGTGCAGAAGGTTGTTTTATAATATGTTTGTAGTTAGAAGCTATTTTATGACAGCCTAGCCATAATGACAATGGCACGTTTATGTAAAGATGGTATATGTCTTTAAATTTTGGATTCACATTTGAAATTGATTCTCTGAATCTTATTGGTTGACCAATTATATTTAAATGTCTTTGTTTGATTAAGATGCTTTTACTGGTTTGAAGAAGCTCACACCCAAAGCACTTACCATTTTTTATTTTATATAATAAACATTTTAGGGTTCATATACTGCCTGGCTGCCTCACTGCTATCTTGTGTGCTGGACTATGTGTTAGACTAATGTTCTTATTACATAAAATCATTCCACTGACAGCGTAACAGTTAAAGACTCCTCCTGCTGGTGGTGTTGGAGCTTTTTCCTGCTACACTCCCTTCCCACTCCTGACTCTATAGTTATCGCTTTCGACATTAAATTTATGTGGCCTGTTTTTCATCCAGAACTCCATCTATGTCCCTTCCCTCTTAAAGGCATGCAGACAAGTACAGACATACCCTGGGCACAACAATATACACACAATCCCTAAACCATTAGTCTGCATTTAAGCACTCAGCTTTCTTTTCTCTCTTATGTTCACTAACCACAGTGCTCACAACTTACACCACCCACCTCATTCAGCTATCTACTTCTATCCCTCCTGTATTCATACCCCAGTGTTCTAACTCCTCTTTCTCTGACTTCTCTACATACAAACCTACCATGTTTATGTTAAATATTACTGCATCCTTATTCTTTATTTTATCACCTTACAACTTACCATACATCACTCAGTCTTGCACACATTTCTCCCACTATCTGCTCCACCTCTAACAATTCAAATCACCCCACATCACCACCAATTGCTTTCAGTATATAAAAAGACTCACCCAATCTTTACCTCAGATTCAAATTACTAAACCCTCACACCTACAGCACCAAAATAAAACTGCTAGCTTTAAAACATATCTATTTTCTCTCTCTTACCATTCTATGGGGATATTCATCCCAACCTCAGCCCCTCTTCCCATCCTGCCTCCCCAGTAGTCAAGCCACCCCTACTCAGCCCACTCAACTCCTTCAAAGACAGAGACCACACCACCAAAGCCATCACAACCCAACCCACCTATCTAAACTCAACCAAACAGCTTAAATTAATTTCATTAAATGCTCGTAGCATCTATATTAAAAATTTAGAACTCCATGCTTGGATCTCCCACAACACACTAGATATTCTTGCCATAACTGAAACATGCTAAAACCCCATATAATTGACTCTGAAATATCACTCCCTGGTTATAATACTATCAGGACTGATAGAGCTCAAAAAAAGGTGGTGAGTAGCTTTAGTATGCCCTATCTTTAAATCCTACCCTACAATAAATATATTCCCTTAAACTAAATAACCGTAAGCAACTACAGTATATATTATAGTACTCTGTATTCCCCCAGTTGGTATCAAGTGAGATATAAAAGGACCAATTGACCCATTTAACCTTTATGCGTTACCCTATAAAATGGATAAGCTACAACACTAGAAAACATCCTAAACTGGACCTCACATACAGTTTCTAATGAAAAGATAATCCTAGGTGACGTTTATTTTGACAGGCAAATTATCTCCACATAATATCCAGCAATGAGCCTAAGCCTATTTGGATTGACTTAACTAATTTCCTCCCCATAAGTTGTAACTATCCCAAAAACAGTGACTCAATTCTCGACTGGATATTGGTGTCTGATTCCTTTAAGTCTATCTTCAATGGCATTCTCTCTGATTTCCTTGGGGATTACCTCCTTGTATATGCAAACAGACTCAGTACTCGTCATGTCAAACAACATTTACTCAGAACTTCCTGTAACCTCACTAATTTTAACCTCAATACATTTCACATAACTCTAAGATCCTTTAACTGGTCTATCCTGAAAAATATTCCACTCTACAAAACTGTACACAAATTTAACTCACTTTTCCTGAAAACCCTCAATAGTCTGGCTCCAACTAGAACAAAAAGAATAAAGAGTAACCATACCCCTTGGTTATCCACTCAAAGCAGGCACCTAATGTACAAAACAGATAGGGCTCAGAAAGGATGGTTGAAATAGAGATCTCCCCAAAACCAACAACACTTTAAGAAACTGTGCAACTGTACTAAAGGCAAGACAATTAAATTTACTTAGTAACCCCTTGCTAAATCAGTCTTCCAACCCTAAAAAAATGATGGTCTTCTATTAATAATATTCTCCACCTTTGAATATCCACAACTCCTAATCCTGCCCCAAATAACACTCCCTCTAAAATAGCTGCTCAGTTTAACACACATTTTTGCAGAAAGCATTAAAGCCCTTACTAAAGATTTTCCTCCCAACAATCCTGACATGCCCTCTCATCTGACAGCAAACACCCCCATTTCACCCTAAAACCCATCTCCCCCTCCTACATCAAATTGTTACTTAAACTGAAACTGTTCTCCTTCATTAGATAATCTCCTAGCAGAATACCTCAACTGGCTACCAGTTGCATAGCCTATCATGTCTCCTATTTAACAGATCTATCAAGGAATCATACATTCCTTCTCCATGGAAAAAAATCTTCTTCATTCTCTTCATAAAGCAGGAATATCAACTGATATAACCAATTTCATACCTATCACCATGTTACCGTCTTTGTCAAAAATTCTGGAGAAGTGCATTCACAAACAACTTCAACATATTCTTCAGGAAAAGCTCGTGACCTCCACACACCATGGTATTTGACGTGCCCACAGTACTACCACAGCCTTATTAACTTTCACAAATACTGTAACAAGGTCAGAGACAAAGACAAATTTGTTTCCTCTGTATTGTTTGATCTCTCTAAAGGTTTTGATCTAGTCTCCCACCAATTGTATTCCTTGGGTTATCACAACCCAAAATACTATGGATACTTTTTCTCCCTTCCTTACATTCAATACTGGTGTGCCACAGGGCTCCATTCTTGGCCCTCTACTATTTAATATATTCACTAACAGTTTACATAAATCATCTCAGCAAGCTTCCATCTTATGATATGCTAATGATTCGACCATAATATGCAATTCTGACAACCTCATACACCTTCAGAGGAGTCTATATCATATGTTCGAAGTTTGAAATCTTCGAACGTTAAATAATCGAATTTAAATGTTCGAAGTTTCAAACATCAAACATAAGATTAAAAAAAAAAGGGGAACTTACCTGACTGTTGTAAACAGGGAACAAGCCCCCCTAAACCCCCCACACACCCCACTCTTTAAATATACCAACTCTGAGGCCGCATTATAACACAGTAAAGGGAAGATTTCCTTACTGCACTGTTGTGCAGTCTCGAAGTTGGTATATTTAAAGAATGGAGGGGTATTGGGCACAGCCCCCCATGTGGGGGGTGCAGGGGGGCTTGCCCCCTGCCTACAACAGTTAGTTTTGGGGGGTTTAATCATATGTTTGATGTTTGAAACTTCAAACATTTAAATTCGATTTAACATTCAAAGTTTTCAAACTTTAAACATATGATATAGACCCCCTTCAGAGAATTAGTCAAAAACCCTTTAACTCTGTTGAAAGTTACCTACAGGATAATTACCTGCTACTAAATCCCCTCAAAAAAACTAAATTAAATCTCATTTTTTCTAAAATCCAAATTCCATGAAAAAAACAACCTTAAAATTTCTTCCTTAATAATACTGCGATTGAAATTACCCCACATACAAAACCACTTGGCATGACAATCGATGACAATCTTAAACTTGATTTATAAATCCACAACAGCATCAAGAATACCCATCGAAAACTAGGCACCCTACATAAATTAAATAAATCCCTTACAGACTCTGCCAAGGTAACTCTAGTTAGCACTTACCTCGTATCCTCTCTCCTACATTGAGCCTGTATCATGACCAACCTACAGGCCTCACTTAGTTCTAAACTTGAGCAGTGCTATAACAAAGTTAGCAGATTTGCTTGCAACAGACTTTACTGGACCCACCACTGTTTAGAACTAAAAATAAACTGTCTCAAGCTTCCTCACCACCTATCTTATAATCAGCTCACCTTAAGCCATAAAATCATCAGTACCCCATCTGCCTGCCCAGCAATTAGACCCTATTCCAATACTATCTTCCTTACATCCTGTTTGGTTAAATAATAAACAACTGCTTACCATCTATAAACCATGAAGGGCTGCTGGGGTCAGTCTCTTTTCCAGTAGTGTAGGTAGAACTTGGAATAAAAGTCCTGCATTAATCAGGTCTATCTCACACCTTCATCTTTTCAAACAATTACTAAAAAAACTTCCTCTCTACCTCCTGGTTTGTCCTTGCTCATCATCTGGGACATAGCTCTCTAACACCTTTCGTCACATTCTTATACCTCCCTTTACAGCACTAAATCATTTAACTTGATTATCCCTTTCTAATAACTCATTCTATAGTACATCTTAAACTACTATACCTACTTTATGTAGCACAACCAGGTCACTATTCCATCAGTACTTTTTTATTAACAATCAAACTTGCTTATCTCCTCTAATACCTCATTCTATTGTATTTCTCAAATTACTCCTACCTATCTTATACACCACTCTTCTATCTGTAATGTTTCATTACAGTAAGTTTAATGTTTGTGAATATCAGTACATATCTTATTATGCTGAGTACTATGCTATGTATTCACTGAAACTGCATTATAAAATGCGTTCATGTAAATATTGATTGCATTAAGTCTGATACCTTGGAACATTTCTCCCTGGGTCTCTGCTGAAAAGGGGCACCTGTGCCCAGTCGGACTTTCCCAGTAAACAAATGTCAGCACACTAAAATTTATTTTTTGGCATTTAGTTTCATTCCGTGATTTTGGCACCACTTATTTATTCAGGACAAACTTCCTTATACCTTCCAGATATACCTGTTGTTTTCATCTTTCTTTTGCATATCTCCATGATATAGAAGTCAGTCCTTCTCTGTATTTATCATGCTTTGAAATTTTCACTAAACATCAAATTTTGTCTCACTTGTTTTTGGTTCTGGCAAGACAGCAGTATACAAAATATAACTGCGTGTCTAAACTCTCCTCCTTAGCATGAGCCCGGGTACGATGAAGCTCGCATCCCAGGTATCTGAGTTCATGAAGAATATGGAAATGCAGCATTAAAAAAATTGCTGGGGAGATGCAAACTGTATTACTCGAAGGCCACCACAGCTTAGAACAGCAAATTGTTTTCAGAAAGTATATGTAATGCCTATCTTACTTTTTCTCCTGGAAGCTGTGAGACTTGAGCAATTGTGGTACAAGATTTGGGATTCTAGCAAACTGACTCTAAGCCTTTGCCATTGTTAAGTGACAGCCTTTGACCTGATCATTGCAAGTGACACAGTTTAACTGTAATACCTTGTAAACATAAAGTAGATGAGAAATAAATGATGTATGGCTTGAGTTTCGATAGAAAAGTGTCAAGATGTGTGATTGCGTTAATATATAAAATCAAGTGTTGTCTGAAGCTGGGTCTAATGGCCTAGTTTGCTGAGAAGTCTGCTGCAACATTTCAAGTTTTTGTGGAGATATATTGGTAGAGAACACAACAGACCTACAGAGCCATTAGTCTGCTGTTCGTGTGATATGCTATGGATAGTAAAATCAGCTTTCTGCATCATAACTGTATAGTATTCTCAAAAAGTGGTATTACTACCATTGTAAATACTATAGCAAAAACACACAGTTTTGACAAGTGGAGACTGGCATTCAGATGTGAAAATGGGCATTTCCGTCTCTTAGTGCTATTAGCTCTTGCATTTTATAAATTAATGCTGAGTATTCAACTGTCTTGTCCTAAATGTACAAGTATTAAGGAAAGAAGATATTTTTCTATGTGCATCAGAATTAAGTTTAGAATGTCTATTACAAACTGACAACCACAACGTTTCTAAAACATTAATTTTAAAGGTAAAGCAGTGGTCTAATGAAACATCTAGCTCTGTACTGCTACAAAATCACTCCCTAAACACTCACAGAAGTGAAATTTCCTATATTTTTTAATATTCTAACATCAGAAATGATTTATGTTTTCACTGAAATTTAAGATACAGTCACTTTGCTGCACTTGAAACCCAGGAGCATAGTTTAAGATTATTTTAAAAAGTAAATGTTGAATGTTCCATAAAAATGCTGAAAATAATATTATGTGAAACTAATTTTGACAGACAGGGAAAAAAAGCAAAAGGAATATGGTCTCCTGAAATGATCAGTAGTAATGGGGAAGGGGTTTCAAACACTATACCAAGGTTACTCTTCACATTGATGGGAGGCAGGACACTGCTGTGCAGTTTGAGTCCAAGAAAGCACCTTTGGCGTGTTGTCACCGTATACAATGGATGTGAAAGCTGCTGCTATGGAAAGAAGTTTAAAAAGGTGAATTGTGTCTCTACAGAGTCATTTTGTTAGCTTCTGCTACTGCAGAATCTATTTAATGGAATTTTTTAAGTTTTATTGGTCTCTTATTTACTACTTTGTGCTCTTTTATGTGTGGAAAAGCTTTAGGAAGTGATTAGATAAATAATCTTAACATTAGCATGCCATATTTGTTAGTGCAAATTTTATTCTGTGGTATCAAGTGAGACATAAAAGGACCAGCTGACCCATTTAGCCTTTGTGCGTTACCACATAAAATGGATAAGCCACAGCTCATTTGAAAATAGTTTCTTAATGCTTCATTTACCCAGTCTGTGATTTCGTTGTGCCCATTACATGCATTCTAGGAATTCATAACTCATTTCACTGCTACAGCTTCCTCCTGAAGGACAGGGAACGCATCTGCAACCTTACAATTTGGGGAAAAAAATGCGAGTTAAACCATTTGACCTGTTTGTTCACATTGTCTCTTCTTTCTGTACAGATTGTAATCTTCAAGATGTGATACTTTTTATTGAACTTCTTAGTATATGGTCATTCATTCATCTGAGAAGAAAACAAAATAAAATGGCTATTAGTTAAGACCTGTAGATTAACTATTAATAGAAAAATAAGCAACCTAAGTGGGATGAGTATTCCATAAATGCTGTAAGAAGCAGTTTTTGTTTTGTAATTGTGCAGATTTATATATAACTCATGATGAATTTGTGCCTTATTATTACAGCAAAATACATTGTTAAGACACATACTTGATGAAATAAAAATATAGGCCCTATACAGTGAAAACAATAACTTTCGAAGGAAACATTTTCAGACCAATTTTCTCTATTCATTCTAATCAGTAAACCCAACTTCATTAACTTACCTATGAGTTATAATGCTCTCTGTAAGTAGTTGCTTGAAGAGGCTCTGGTCTTGCACTAAGAGATATGTTACTTTTCATGTGGAGACTTAGATCGTTCTTTTAGATAGATACCACTCCAGTAGATCAACTCCAAACTTCTAGGCGCTACCCCCTCCCTAAGCCATATTTGGATGCATCTGGAACCATGAACTTGCATTTTCCAACCATCTCTGTAGCCAGCTTGATTGAAAAAGGCAACCTGAGATAATGTAACAATAGGCTCATGTTTACCTACTACTTAAGCAAGGTGACATGGTGTACGAGAGATGTAGTTATATCATTTTATTGGAGACAAAGTTATCACATGAATCCATGACAAAACACAATCAGGTTGTCAATACTACACAGCATCACATTAACCAGTCACACGTAGCCCAGGGGAACACATATAGTTGCAGGAAAAGCTTTTTGTACTTCACAGTGAGGTGTTTTCTCCACCCCCATTGTGTTACAGTGCATCTCAGTTATGGCTGCAGTACTCCTAGATATAGGGAAAGAGGGATTGCTTCACTGCCAAGTGCAGCACCATCAGTTATCTCACAGTGGTTTCCTGTAGGATATCCTGTTGGGATCAGCAGGTGCTGCAATGCGTTCAGTCTTCTAAATGGAATACAGTTGTGAAGGAAGGTCATTTGTATGCATACTCCATACATGGAGTACAATGCATACATAATGGGTTAGGACAGAATGCAATGTCTAACTCCACTGTATCACTTTTATGAATCACAACAGGGTTTAGTATGCCAGTGTACTGTGTAAGAATTCCACTACATGGTGCACAATGTTTATCTATAGTGCCCTAATACTGTATAACATGATGAAAATTATAGCATTAAATATAAGAGCCGATAACTCCAGAATTAAAAGCTTTTGCTACAGGAAGAAGGCAAAAGTTTGAATCAAAACTTCTTTGATCTGGAAACGAGGCTCAGGAATAGATGCCATTCATGAAGCCTGGGAGCAGACACAGTCACTCAGCATATTTTTTTTCAAAAATTGTGCAAATGAAGATCTAAACCAATTTTTTCTTCACATGGTACACTGGTCAACTAGGACAAAATTGGATTTTGTAACTGAAAAAGATCAACCACAAAGCTTTTAATTGTTTGAGACAAAAATAAAATAAAGCAGACTTTCTATTATGGTGCCAAGATGAAAAGATGTATGGGGGATTCATAAAGGATACCACAAAGTGTACATTATGTGTACTTTTTATGTAACATTTCTGAGTGAACGGGCAACCAAAGCATTGTGGTAGTGCTGCTCTTGATTTAAGAAAGGTTATGCAAAGTGTACACAATGGCAGCCTTTATGAATCCACCCATAGTCTCTTGCCCTCCTCCCTCAGATAAGAGTTTAAACTGGAAAAAAAACTGTCTAGCTTCTTAGTGCATTCTTAAAGACTAATAAAGAGGAATCAGACCAGGATCCTTGACCAAAAGAAGAAAAAAATGTTAGTTGAATTAACTGCAGAAAAGAAGAAACTCAGATGTTAGAGCAGCAGGAGACACCAATGACAAGTAAGTTCCGCATAAACAATGTGGAGCTGGTATGGAAAGACACAACTGAAATGGCTGACATAAAAGAGAAACTCAACAAAGTATACAATGAGGTTAAACAAATGAGCAGTTTATTGTTAGAATATGTAAAAAAAGAATGATAAAAGATTTGAGTAGGTGTAGAATGTCCTATCCACCCAATCGGGTGAAAAAGGTAGAGGAGCATCACAGAATGTGGTTGGCAGAGCTTCAGGATGCCCAGGAATGAGTAAGGGATAAGGTCTTAGAAACAGAGGCTCAAGGGAGACATGAACATTTTTAAGCTTTGTAAATGTACCTGAGGGAGCAGAAGACAGTGACTTTAAGAGTCATGGTGGCACTGTTGAGCAAATGGACTGATTTATCTCAAGAAACGATCCTGTTGGATAGAATGTATGGGATTTTATGTCTGCAGAGCTGTAAGTACATATCCCAAGACCTGTTAGATTGGCAGTATAATATACATTTTCAGGGTTGCATTTTGATTCTAAAATGGAAGCCTTCCACCCCACCCCACCCCACCACCAGTTTCCTGCTTCTTATTAACAGGATAGTGTGGTGGTAGTGCTGAAAGCATGGGCAGCCCTAGATATAGTGGCACTTGTATCAAGGAGGACATTCTGCATTCTTTGGCCTCCTAATAAATGTAAATGGTGGATGGAAACTCACAAACCAAATTCTATCATGGCAGCAACAGACTTTAAAAATTCTACCACCTCACAGAGCTCTGCTGTCCATGTTAAATGTGAGAGTGATTGATAGGCTAGGGATGTCACTTTACATGTCCTCCTCTCTTAGTTTGAGGGCTGTCATGATATCACACATACTGAAGTTCTGTTGCGAACTGGTTGACAAGACAAGCACTAACTAGAGGAGTTTTCAGATGTGGACATTAGAGAAAGGCTATGGCCTCAAGCTGGTAAACATTTCTTCAGTTACAAACCTCAGAATACACCAGGCTCATAACTTGGGAGATGATGTGGTAAAGGCCGCAACAGCTGGCGAGCCTATGCACCATCATGAATGTAAGTGTCTGATAAATTTTGAAAATTTCATGAAGGCAGCATTTATGAATGCCCCTTTTGACAAAACTAATGTATGGAATGGTCTTGTTCTGTGACCATGCACCCTCAACTGTCTGCATCTGACAATGGGCCCTAGCCCTAGGCAGTATCATCTGTGACTAACAACCACTGCTGGTCTAGCAGTAGAAACATTATTGGGGAATATATAGAAAGAGTGCAAAACCCTGTCAGCTGTTGAATTTAGATTTCAGCCTCACCCACATCCATTTTCTGGGACCCAGAAAATCAAATATCAGATGTGGTTAGGTGATGGTCAGCATCAACAGCAGAATAACAAGGGTTTAGACAGAAACTTGCTGGCACTGCAATGACCTCCAGAATGATTACCAGCCCAATAGCTATAATAATCATCATCTGCAGCAGAAGCAGTAGGTGATCCATTGTCTGTCATGTGTCCTGCCAGCTAATCTCTAAAGGCTTGTCTTGTTCCCCTTTGGAGATAGTTTTCAACTGTCTGTCCTGCTAGCTATCTACATGAGTGACTTTTAGGTTGAACAAGTGGGAAAAGACAATACTCATCATCATCCTCTTTCGGCTTTTCCCGTTAGGGGTCGCCACAGCGGATCATCTCTTTCCATTTCTTCCTATCCTCTGCATCTTGCTCTGTCACACCAATCGCCTGCATGTCCTCTCTCTCCACGTCCATAAACCTTATCTTAGGCCTTCCTCTTTTCCTCTTACCTGGCATCTCAATCCTTAGCATCTTTTTCCCAGTATATCCATCATCCCTCCTCAGCACATGTCCAAACCAACGCAATCTCGTCTCTCTTGCTTTGTCTCCAAACTGTCCAACATGAGCTGACCCTCTAATATACTGATTCCTAATCCTATCCATCCTAGTCACACCGAGTGCAAATCTTAACATCTTTAACTCTGCCACATCCAGCTCTGACTCCTGCCTTTTTGTCAATGCCACTGTCTCCAACCCATATAACATAGCTGGTCTCACTACCCTCTTGTAGACCTTCCCTTTCACTCTTACTGGTACCCGTCTGTCACAAATCACTCCTGACACTTTTCTCCACCCATTCCACCCTGCCTGTACTCTCTTCTTCACCTCTTTCCACATTCACCATTACTCTGAACTGTTGATCCCAAGTACTTAAACTCGTCCACCTTTACCAACTCTACTCCCTGCATCCTCACCATTCCTCTACCCTCCCTCTCATTTACACACATATATTCTGTCTTAGCCCTGCTGACCTTCATTCCTCTGCTCTCTAGAGCATATCTCCACCTCTCCAGAGTCTCCTCAACCTGATTCCTACTCTCACTACAGATCACAATGTCATCTGCAAACATCATAGTCCACGGGGCCTCCTGTCTGATCTCATCTGTCAACCTGTCCATCACCACTGCAAATAAGAAAGGACTCAGAGCTGATCCTTGATGTAATCCCACCTCCACCTTAAACGGATCTGTCACTCCCACTGCAGTCCTCACCACTGTCACACTACCCTCGTACATATCCTGTACCACTCTTACATACTTCTCTGCCACTCCCGACTTCCTCATACAATACTACAACTCTTCTCTAGGCACCCTGTCATATGCTTTCTCCAAGTCTACAAAGACACAATGCAACTCCTTCTGACCTTCTCTGTATTTCTCCAATAACACTCTCAGAGCAAACATTGCATCTGTTGTGCTCTTTCCTGGCATGAAACCATACTGCTGATCACTAATCATCACCTCCCTACTTAACCTAGCTTCTACTACTCTTTCCCATAACTTCAAGCTGTGACTGATCAGTTTTATCCCTCTGTAGTTATTGCAGCTCTGCACATCACCCTTATTCTTAAAGATAGGTACCAAAACCCTTTTTCTCCACTCCTTAGGCATCCTCTGACTTTCCAAAATTTCATTAAACGATCTAGTTAGAAATTCCACTGCCATTTCTCCTAAGCACCTCCATGCTTCCATTGGTAAGTCATCTGGGCCAACAGCCTTTCCATTCTTCATCCTCTTCATAGCTGCCCTTACTTCCTCCTTGCTAATCTGTTTCACTTCCTGATTCACTATCCCCACATCATCCAACCTTCCCTCTCTCTCATTCTCTTCATCAGCCTCTCAAAATACTCTTTCCATCTACTCAACACATTCTCCTCTCTTGTGAGTATCTTTCCCTCACTATCCTTTATCACCCTTACTTGCTGCACATCTTTCCCAGCTCTGTCCCTCTGTCTAGCTAATCGGTACAGGTCATTCTCTCCCTCTTTAGTGTCCAATCTCTCATAGAACTCTCCATATGCCTTATCCTTAGCTTTCGCCACCTCTCTCTTTGCCATGCGCCTCATCTCCTTATACTCATGTGTACTTTCTTCATCTCTTTGACAATCCCACTTCTTCTTCGCCAGCCTCTTCCTCTGTATACACTCCTGTACTTCCTCAATCCACCACCAGGTCTCCTTGTCCTCCTTCCTCTGTCCAGATGTCACACCAAGAACCTTTCTAGCAGTCACCCTTACTAGTTCTGCTGTAGTTACCCAGCTATTTGGTAACTCTCCACTGCCTCCCAGTGCCTGTCTTAACTCTTCCCTAAACTCCACTTCACAATCACTCTTTTTTAACTTCCACCATTTAATCCTTGGCACAGCTTTCACACTCCTCCTCCTCTTCTTGATCACCAACGTCATTCTACAGACCACCATTCTATGCTGCTTAACTACACTTTCCCCTGCCACCACTTTACAGTCTCCAATCTCCTTCATACTGGCCCTCCTACATAGGATATAATCCACCTGTGTGCATCTTCCTCCACTCTTGTACGTCACCCTATGCTCCTCCCTCTTCTTAAAATACGTATTCAGCACAGGATATACAATAGCATTCATTACCTTACCCAAAGTCCAGTATCTCTCACATTCAAACATCATAGACCAAGAATAGAGTGTTTATTCCTTTTGTGGAAAAGAGCAATCCAAGAAGTTCTGGCAGATGGATGTGTCTTTTACTCCAAGTTTTTATAGTACCAAGGACTTGGAGCTCATTCTTGATGTTGATGACCTAAATCAATTTATGTCAAGAGACCTTTCAATCTCTTATGGTAAAGTCAATCCTTCCTACTGTGTCAGAAGGAGACATGACATACCCTTTGGATGTTCGTGTAACTGGATTGGGATACAGTCTTCTTATCTTCATTATCAGTTCATCACATATTACCTTCATACTACAGCAGACAGAAATAAAACTCAGTTATCTCAGCGGAACAAACTCACTGTATTACAATTCAAAATGCCAGCTGGTTCCCCATTAAACAAAGAACATATTTTCTCCTTAGCATCTTAACTTACAATGTTTTGCATAAGTCCTACTGTTCACCTCTAATAAGCTAAAAAACAACTCATTAGAGCATCTACATAGGAACCACATGAAGATGCTCTGAAGCCTTCAGTAGAAAACCAGTAAAAAATTTTAGCTGCACAGCAAGAGAAGGAGGAGGGCACTATATCCACCTTGATGCAGTCAATGTTGTAGAGCGATAGGTCACTGAGTTCACATATAAAAGAGCAATAGATGACGCAGGATGAAGCTGAAGAGAATAAGTCACAGGAAGGCAGTCTGGACATTTTTTTTAGAATGCCCACAGGAAACAGAGAACAAAGATTGTGCCCTCAGTTTAAAAGAAAATGAGCTAAGAGAAGAGTTGCTTGATTCTATAGAGATGGATAGACATAGTAAGATTGATGAAAGAAATAGATTACCCAATATGTTAGAAGTCTGATAAAACAATGAGCAGAGTAATTACGGCTATTAACAGAAATTCATGTGATATAACAGAAGTAAATAATATATATATATATATATATATATATATATATATATATATATATATATATATTACTCTGCAGCTAAAATAATAGATAAAGTCTTAACACAAAAACACAGGGCAATAAGGGAAAGGAAGGGGAGAAATCAAATGCCATCATGGAAGCATCAAACAGAGATGACCATAAAGCAATTAAGACAAGAAGTGTCACTGATATAAGAGTACAGAAGAGGAACAGGTTAACAAAATCACTTAGGAAGATAGATGTGATAAAAGCAATGTGCAGTATTAGAACAGATCAGGATCTATTGTACACTATTGCAAATAATAATCTAAGGATGTCAGCACAGGCAGAAAAACATAGAACATATGAAGATAAATTTAAAGAAAAAGTGCAAAATCATTGATGACCTCAAAAGTTTTATGGTGAACTGGCACAAAAAGCAAAAAGAAAAGAAATATTACCAAAAAAGAATAAAAACACACATTTTGGAGAAATATACATGAAGACCCTGTGGAATGTAAAGATACTGAATTGATAGAAGTAAAAGAAACAGTAAGAAGTTTGGATGTACAGGATAAGAAATAGAATGAAGTAAGGGCCAGAAAATTGAAAAAAAAAAAAGAAAGAAAGAAAAGATACTAACTGGAAAACTCAAGGCACAGATACAGTCCCTAACTTCTTGGTAAAAGTTTTAACATTCTTACATGAAGATTTAGCCTTGAGTATGAACTATCTATATGCTTATCCCGAAAAGACTCCAACCTGGTTAACAACAAGAAAAAAGATACTCTTCCTTGAGAATAAACCTGTAAGACATCCATCCTAACAACGTTAGACCAATAACTTGCCTTCCAGCAATAAGCAAACTCTGTACTGGAACTGATGTTGATTGACTTTTCTTCTATATGACTGTGAATGCTATCAAGGCACTAGAACAAAAGGGTAACAAATGAAAGTCATATGGAACAAAGAATCATTTGTTGATAAATAAAGTTATAATGGAGAAATGTAAAAAGGGGAAGAATCTAAGTATGGAATGGGTAGATTACAAAAAAAAAGTATATGACAGCATTCCATATTAATGGATAAAGGCATGCTTACATGTGTATATGATACATCCTTCATTGATCAATTATATTACAGTGGCAAACCAGTTTGCAATTAAACCATGACAAAGGACAAAATATTATCCCAGGGATAAACTTACAAAGGGGATATTTCAGGGTTATTCTTTGTCACAGCTGTGTTTTGTCTTGCCCTTAATACATTACGCTGTTTAATTAACTGATTAGGCCTTGGTTGTAATTTGTCTCCCAGAAAACAAACTTGCTTAAAGACTTCCCATCTGCCTTTTCTGGATGACTTAAAACTGTATAGTTCATCAAACGAGGAGTTCAAAGCACAACTGCTTGCGGATAAAACTTTATCAGATGATATAAGAATGACATTTGGTCTTGATAAATGTACAAAAGCAATGTTTAAAGCACAAAAGTTACAGTACCAAGAAAACATCAATCCAGGAAAGGAATGTGATATACAGGATGTTGGTAAGAAAGGCATGTATAAATAATTAGGAATTGATGAAGGATCAGCAATAAAAATGAACAAATGTGAATAAAAGTCAGTAAGCAATACTTAAAAAGACTAAAATTAATATTGAAAACAATCCTGACATCCAGGAATAAAGTCCAGGCTATAAACCAATTTGCTCTTCCTGTTCTAACTTACAGTTTTGCTATGATGTGTGTATATATATATATATATATATATATATATAGATAGATAGATAGATACAAATACACATGGGTCTACTTCTACTTACTGGACTTACACTTCTTCGAATCATAAATTGCTGATACAACTTCACCCAAAGTGAAATCAACCAGAAACATGGACTACTGAACTTCTTTCCCTGAGAAATGAACCATTTGACCACAGGGGTGAACTTTGCCCTCTTCCCCAGTGTAGTGCGATCTCGGACTTGGTATATTTAGTTTGGGGGTGTGCAGGGGGCTGAAGCTCTCCACTTGGGTGGGTTTAATTTCCTTCCATTGACTTGTTTTCCCTGGTGGCCAAGTGGTTCATTTCTCAGGGAAAGAAGTTTGGTAGTCTGTTGTTTCAGCTGAATGGAATTTCGGTGAAGTCATGTCGGCAATTTGTGATTTGAAGAAGTGTAAGTAAAGCCATTGATATATATATATATATATATATACACACACACACACACACACACACACATACACACACATACACACACACACATATAAAATTATATATGTAAATATGTATATGTAATCTTGCTCTGAAGAAGGTATGAGCATCCAAGAAATTGATTACATGTAGAAATTTGCAGTCATGGGTTGCATACATATCTGATGAACTCATCAACCCAAAAATAGTAAAAGTTTGAAAACACGAGGAGAGAAAGTCTATGATGACCTCTCTACTTAGTTTAGCAGAAGCATTCAGGTGGCAAGCAGGAATGGAAATCAAACCATAAGTAGATTGGACAGACAGACAAAAATTGAATGTGACAAAAGCAAAAGAAAGAATATAAAGAAAATGATTAGAAGAAAAGGAAAAGAATGTGGAAAAGCCATAAATATAGTGACAAGTATAGAGATCTCCTCGAACAAAGTTGCTAATGGCAGCCCAGGATAGTGGATGGCATACATGTTGGTTTATGAATTCCATTGAACACATGGGAGAAACAGACTGATGTATGTTCTGTAAAAAAGTATTGGAAACAGTTGCAGACCTTGTTGCTTGGTGTGATATTTTCATGGAAGAGGGCCTGTGCACTGAGTGGCACAATAATGTGTTAAGATTATTGCACTGGGGATTGTGCAAACACTGCAATACAGAAGTAGCTGAGAAGCATTTTAAGCATTAACCACAAAGCATTACAAAGAATGATGGTGTATATCACATGGGATCATCCATTTCTAACAATTCAAAAAATAGATGAAAGAAACCCAGATATAGTAAATCATGAAAAAAAAAAGTAGCATTGATCATTCAAATTGCTACATCTAGCGATTGTGGTTTCTCATGTACCGAGAGACACAAAGTCATAAGATATCAAGATTTATAGGCAGACATGAGAGCAATGTGGAAGAAAGAAAGCCAGATAGTTCCATAGTAGGATAAGAGGGAATGACAGTCACATTTAGATACACTACCAATACATGTAACTTCAGATGAGCTGCAGAAAGAGTCAGTTCTGGCGTGTTGTGGGTGCTGTGAAGAGCACTTCTGGCTAATATCAAAGAGTGAAACAATACTAATTACACGAATTTAATTGCACTTTGAGTTAGGTATGGGGTATATTTCCATCATGGTATTGGAAACCCAAAAGATTATGAGAAATTAAACCAAGAAGAACCAGGTCAATACTCCTTCAGATGTCACACTTTCATCTGATTATAGTAATAACTATTTTGTAAAGATGCTTCACCTAGTTGGAATTCTTTTCATAAGGAATTAAGGTACATTAATATCATCTGTTTTTTTATAAACATATCAAAAACTTCTTTGTAAGAAATCTGAAAGTAATGATTCTTGTGATCTAGGATGACATCTTTCACTTGTAAAATTATGGGCCATATTAATGAATGCCTACACCAAGTGTACACAATCTTTATTCAAAATCATCCCTAAGAACATCCCCACCCCATTTTTTATGCTGTATATTTACTTAGAAAGATTGTACTAAGTATACACACAGCCTACACTTTGTGGTAACCATTATGAATCCCCCTTGATCAGTAGGAAAACTGATATTAGGAGGAAGAAGGTGGGAGTTATACTTGTGTTGTCTATTCACTCAGAACTGTGTACACTTAGTGTAGGTATTTATGAGTCTGGCCCTTTGTCTATGTGTCACTTTTAAAATTATTTGTAAATGTCATGCTTTTACCTCTTCCTTTATCTCTTTATATCTATCTATATGTGTGTGTGTGTGTGTGTGTGTGTGTGTGTCTATATATATATATATATATATATATATATATATATATATATATATATATATGGGTCCCATTCAGAAGACCGGCCTTGATTCCCGACGGAAATCACCAACGCCAGATGACCGACAGAATGCGATACCGAGAGGGTGATTCGTCGACAGTGGAAAGACCGACAAGGTTAATCTGCGATCGCGACCCGGTAAGTGTGCGATAGTGACAGAGGTAGGAGTGGGCAGGTAAGTGAGTTAGGGTTAGGGTGCAGGTAGATGATGTGCGTTAGTGTCGGAGCTTGGGCTAGGGGTGTGTAAGTGAGTTAGGGTTAGGGTGCAGGTAGGTGATGTGTACGTTAGTGTTGGAGCTTGGGCTAGGGGTGTGTAAGTGAGTTAGGGTTAGGGTGCAGGTAGGTGATGTGTACGTTAGTGTCGGAGCTTGGGCTAGGGAAGTGTGTAAGTGAGTTAGGGTTAGGGTGCAGCTAGGTGAAGTGTGCGATAGTGTCGGACCTTAGGGTTAGGGTTTGGGTCAGGGCTAGTGTGTATGGTATGTAGTGTCGCGTGTTGTTTACGTTCCGTGTCGGTGATTTGGTGTTCGGTGTTTTCGTTGTCGGGTTTGTGTCGGGTTTGTGTGTTGTCGGTTATTTGGCGTCGGTGAGTTTTGTGTGGGGGGGAATGTCGGTGTTTAGAAGTAGACCCATATATATATATATATATATATATATATATATATATATATATATGGATCTACTTCATAATGCAGAAATTTCAGAATTGCCGACAACCATATGGCCGACATTCAAAATCACGACATTATGAATAAATCCAGAAAAAAGAAATAAAATTTCCTTTAAAGTGCTAGCGGGGGGGGGGTATGCCCCCCTGCACCCCCCACACCCCCTGTAACTTTAATATACCAACTCCAAGATCACACTACAGTGCAGGAATGGAAATCTTTCCATTCCGCACTATAGTGAGATGCGGGTTTCCCATTGTCAGCAATCCAAATGTCGATCACATGGTGTCGGCCATACAGTCGTTGTCATTCTGAACTGTCGGCAATGTCAGGTAGACCTATATATATATATATATATATATATATATATATATATATATATATATATATATATTTATATAAAATATATATAAATATATACATTTTATATACATATATCTATAGATATATATATATATATATATATATATATATATATATATATATGTATATGTATAGGTTCCACACAAAAGGCAGAGTATGTGTTTGGTTGACATTCGTTTTGCCAGCCATTTATAATTGACTAAGCAGCTAGTCGACAGGTGTCCAAGATCACATACTTCCTGGGAATGGAGAATTGTGAGATCTCTGAGTTAGTATATATTTAGTAGGGAGGGGTGCAGGGTGTAAGGAGGCTCTATTAGATAATTTTCATACATAGATTATATATTGCTCAGTTCAATTATATAAATCTGACATATACACATATTTCTATTCATATCACAATCTGCGTGTATATCAGCATTTATATATCATCTTACAACTGTACTTGTCATGTTGTACTACATCTTACAACTGTACCTGTGACGTTGTACATCTTAGATCAACTGGAGCTGTTATGTTGTTCAACATCTTAAAACAACTGTCACTTTGATGTTGTACACTCTTTTCTTATTTATGACATCACTGACTTCCATTTATTTTGTAAATTACCTTAAGTGTTGTGCATTACTACTGGTCGAGCAGGTCTTTGTAAATTGCTGTGTTTTGTATATTTTTGTTTTTCCCTTTTTTCTTTTGGCCTTAGAAATCTCTGAAAAGGGTCCTCAGACCATCCAATCCAAATAGTTGTTCTTGTTGTTGTTGTTGTTTGTTTTTCGGCTTTTTCCCAGTTAGGGGTCGCCACAGCGGAACTCCGGTCCACTAATGATTGGCAGTAGATTTTCACGAACGCCGAGGTGCCAGCTCGATGTATAACCTTCAACGAAGGCATGACCATTCACGCATGTCTTTCAAACACCCACCCAACCATGGGGATGGCATGCAGACTCCACACAGAAGGCACTCCCCACACTCCAGCTGAGAATCTAATGGGAGAACCTCTTGCTGTGAGGCAACAACGCTACCGCTGTACTACCACGGATGTTATCCAATCCAAATAGTTAACAAACTTAAATAAATGAATGGATGAATGTCTGTTTTCACATAAAAATTGCCTGCAATAATAAGTTCTGGATGCTACCACTCCATCTCATCTCATCCCACAGGGTATCCAGCATGTCCATACTGGTAGTGCACCAGAGGTTACAAGGAATTAAAGTGTTCCTGTGCCTTAATGACTGACTTGTGGACACCCAAATAAGGACCTGCGTACTAAAAGTGAGTGAATCCCTTCTGAACCTTTCCAGCTTTGGAGAATTGCAGCGAACACCACAGAGTCCTAGGCAGAGCCTTTTCAGAGCCTCACATCCATTTGGAAAAAGCATGGACACCGTATCCTGCAAAGTACGACAGGATCTTGCGGGTTCATGTTGATTCAGTGGCACCATTTTTGCATGTACCATTCCCCTGAAATGGTTCTATGAAAACCACTGTCACCAATCAAAAACTAATTTTTTTTCAGGGCTAAGCTTACCCCCATAAAATATATATACTAACTCCACAGTCACATAGGGGTGAAGCAAAGGGCAAAGCCATGTTCAATGAAAGTGGTTTTCAGGAGAACTATTTTGGGGTAATGGGACTTAATGTAATTGTAGTCATCCACCTGTCGCATTCATAGTTGTGCCCTTATCAAATGCAGTACAGCACCTAGTTCATGGTGAATCAGTGTCAGTGTGAGATATTCTCAGGGCAATAGGGCTTATGGCAACATCCATTTTCACAGTGACTAAGGGCAGGTTTTTCATGAGACCTCTTCAGCAGGCATTGTATGATCAGTGTGGCACCAACTTACTCTTATCCATTCAGCAAATCAAGTGGCAAAGAATTCCTTGACATAAAAGTGCCACCTGAGATGGTGATTATGTCTTTGTGCAGTCAATTCTAAATGCCATCTCTTGAAGTGGGTTGGCAGCTACAGATGCCTCTACCTTGTGATGGGGGTGATGGTCGAGGGCAGACAGTCCAAGGGTCATTGTCATGCAGTGAGGCTATTAGACACATTAGAGTCTTGCAGATTATAGTGGTTCTACCTAATACTGCAGGTGCTTCAGGGCCCCCTTCCACAAAGTGTGACAGACCTTCACAGTAAACATTATGTGGTGGTCTAGTATGTGGACAGTCAAGGGAGAAATCCACTTCTGTCATTTATGCCAATAGGTAGAGATGGTGTGAAAATGGGCTGTGTCTAGGAACAGCTTTGTAACAGCTATGTATATCCCATAAGCAGCCACTTCCTTGGCAGAAAAACTCAGACCCTGTCTGCTGATGTCCCACATGTGGTTACTCAACCTGTATCATTAGTACGGAACATTTCCCAACACTAGTGGAAGCCTTGCTGCCACCATTTTACATCTCGAAGTAATGCTGGGTGCAGCAATTTTTCTTCATTATCCCCTGTTAGGAGGCACATCACAGAGCCAAGTTCATGCAGATGGGGCATACAGGACTACATTACCCTCCCCCACATTTCCCTTATTCCAAGATTCATGCAGAAAGTGAAACACTGCAAGGCCAAAGTTATTCTCGTTGATCTTTATTGCTTTTGGCAAGTTTGGCATTCCCCTGCTGTGGCCTCATCTTCTACAGAAACCCCTGTATCTGATGGCTTTAAAAACTCTTCTGACTCACCAGTAAGGCAAATATAACCTGAATCTACTGACTATTCATCTAACTGCATGCTAACTACACGTCTAGTTGTGCACACACACCCATCCTACCTTGACATGTTGTCTACATCCTTAATCTATCCAGAGATCTAGCAGTAGGAGTGCATACTGTAGAAAATGGAATCAGTTTGTGGTCTGGGCAATGGGGACCCCTTCCCAGTGCTGGTCCCAGTGGAAACTAATCACTTGACTCAAAACATTGATTCAAATTTGAGGTGCTCAGCAGTAAATGTTTACCTGTTAGCCTTATTGAATTTCCACCAGGCAACATCTTCAGCCCTTCACCTCCTTAAACGTCTGAAAAACATTTTTGTGGAGCATTTCACATAGACCTGTGTTAAAAAAGAGCCTCTTCTGTCTGGGGAGTACTACTTCAACCTGGAATATGCTCCCACGTTTCAAGTCTTCTGTCAGATCAGGATTGAAGTACATATTTTGGAAAACATTGTTTTTTGTTTTTTGTAGTGGTCATGGCAGTCAAGAGAATCTCTTAGTAGCAGACCTTATGCTTTATTTGGTGTTTCACAAAGAAGGCGTGTCCTTACACAACAACCCATCTTTCATGCACAACATGGCCACCAAGGCAAACCTAAACCAATAAATATAGCTGCCAGTTTCCTTTCCAAAATGCACTAACAGAAGTGAACACTTGATAAGTCACATGAACTTGCATAGTCAGTTTTACTTCTGTTGGGAGAGAATGATTCCAGAGGTTATTGAAGAATTAATTTTTTTTTATGAAACATATGACAAGACTTTGCCATCCATAACCAGAACCCATTCAGCTACAGCAGACTCTACTTCAAAGCATATTTGAGAAATATCTTTGTGGATAATATACAGGCCACATGGAAGAAAGCACTGGGGACTCTGCCCTGCCATTTTAGAATGAGACTGACCCTGTCAGATATGAAGGATATGTAGTCACTATAGCACTAGACCTTTTGGCTGACAGATTCAGTTCAGATAAAAGTTCTACCCCCCACCCACCAATACTCCAAAGGAAATACTGCATACCACAATCCCTCCAACCATTACTAGGGAACAGGTCATCAATGCACTTTCCAAGGACAAAAGCACTGCATCAATGGGCCATGATAACATTCCAGGATACTTACTAAATAGCATGAAACATGACCTCTCTGGTCCACTTAATCACTTTTCTGGAGCCTACAGTCAAGGCTTGAGCCCAGTAATGGAAGATGGTTGCAGTCATCACCCTGCACAAAGGATGTTCGGCTACTGATATGGGTAATTACAGGCTCAAAAGTCTGACCAGCCTCATATGTAAGGTTATGGAAAGAATCATCATGTACATGATAAATGAGGACATTGGTAACCTGAAAATGTTGGGCCTATCGCAGCTTTGTCAAAGGAAGGCCATGAATACTTAATCTAGTAGACTTCTTTGAGAGGATCACCAAAGCAATGGATAAAGGCAAGACTGTGCATACAGCTTACCTTGACCTGGCCAAGGCTTTTGATACAATACCCCATTCAGGCATTTTAGGCAAGCTCACTAAATTAGGTATAAAATCTTTTTATCATCCACTGGAGAGCCAACTGACTCAATGATATGACCCAGGAGGTCAAAATATGGGGTACCTCCTCCAGCAAGAGGGTCTAGATCATAACAGCGAATGCTAAAAATAGCGAACTCTGTTATGTCGAACTCAAATGTCCGAAATCAGGGATTTTTTCCCAGGGAAAAAGTTTGCTGATCCAAAAAAAAAAAAAAAAAAAAAGAGTCTACAGTCAAAATTAATGGGGTTGTGGTTTCATGCCCAGTGCCCCCCACACCCCCCAACTTAAGTATACCAACTCCAAGATCGCACCTCAGTGGAGAAAACAGCAAAGCCCGGAGAACGGCCCAGCAAATTTTTTTCACTGAGGAAAAATTCGCTAATCCGTTCCTTTGATGTTTTCAGCTTTTGGACTTTGAAGTTCAATATATCAGCGTTTACTGATGTGATATAGACCCGACAATCACTAGTGGAGTCTCCCAGGCCTCAGTAATGGGCTCGCTCATTTTTGGTGTCCATTTCTCTGATGTGGAAGCAAGCACTGAAGGTTTAAGGCTGACTTAGTTTGCAGATGATTGCAAGCAGGGGGTTATCATCAACTTCCCTGCAGACACTAGCATTCTTCAAGAAGGCTTATTTCTGACTTGCAAATGGTGCCAAAGACATGATTTTAAACTCAGTACTAAGAAATGCATAATTGTCCACTTTTGGAAGTCAGTCATCCAGGCTAATTACTATGTTGATAATATGCCCCTAACAGTAGAACCAGTGGTCATGTATCTGGGTACGCACATAGACAGTAGGCTAAGCTTCAACCACCATGTGGCCACAGTAGTAAGTACATCTTTTTATGATGTGCAACTTATAAGAAAGGGCATGTCATCTAGGCCCAAACAGGTCATTATCACACTGTACTCTGCCCTTAGACCAATCAGAGTACAATGCTCCATTCGGTATGTAGCTGACCAGGCATATGCAACAAATGCAGCAACCTCAGAGGTTCTTTACAAAAAGAATTTACAGCATAGCAAGCCTGCCTTACACAGACCACCTTAAAGCCTTTTTCTTGTACTCAGTCTCCTATAAATTGCAGAGGGGTGATCTATGCCTAGCTTACAAGGCATCCGCAAATGCCACACTTATGAAACACCTGCATATTTGAAGTCAAACTGTACCAGAAATACAAAGTTTAGGGACCTGAATTTTGTCTGTTACTTAAACAGAACATGCTGGAGAGACAGATATGTGTACCATAAACTGTCCCTCCAATGGAACAGGCTTCCATTCCATGTGAAGCTGAGTTTGTCTATTACCCAGGTTAAGTGCAACCTAAACCAGTGGGATAGAAAATAGGAAATTTACACCAGGTCTGGCACCCGTGTCCCTTATGGACAGATGCAGCTTATAAAGGCCTGGCCCTCAATGTCCTGTTTGGATACAGGACATCATTATTCTTTATAGAAAACTTACCTAGGCTTAGAAAGCCCCCTGGTCATTAGGCAAGTAACAATCTGAAATCTATGAAAATCTGTTTTGTGTTAGTGTGCATTTTCTGACGGATATGAAATTTGAAACCCAAATGTATGTCATCATTTAGTGACTTCAGTCCTCAGTGATTTGCCAGATAGCCACAAATTTTATGAGGTACAGACCAAAAATATGAGGTAAAAATCTGGACTTTTTGTGAAAATCTAGACATATATGATATGTAAATGCTAAATATAGCTTAGTTGTATAGTCTGAGACTTTACCTATA
The DNA here is from genome assembly GCF_019279795.1 of Protopterus annectens. NCBI lineage: Eukaryota > Metazoa > Chordata > Ceratodontiformes > Protopteridae > Protopterus > Protopterus annectens. The sequence goes on along the minus strand of NC_056750.1, from coordinate 310,928,653 downwards.
TAAGTAAAGTAAAGAATGCATTTTACTATAGTTAGCCTTGTGCTGGTTACCCATCTGTTTTCTTTAAAATCTGTACTTAAGAGCCACCTAAATCGATGTAGAGGTATAATGACCTGACTACAACCCAGGAGACTTGAGTATGTTTAACTGCTTGGACACCCTACAGGCCTGTGATGGGGTGGATGGATATATGCCTATCTCTGGGGTGCTATACTGAGCCATCATAGGCCACTGTCCTTTGAAAAAGTGGTGACAAAGTTTAGAGCCATCCTGGGGCACACCAGTTCTTAAACATGCTTACCTTTTTGTCAGGTGCATCAAAGGAGGCAAGTCAGAAGGCATAGTGCTTGTAGCAGTAACACAGTCTTCAAAATCTTGAACCCTAGGAGAGGGGTTAGGCTCTTAAGCAGAAAACTCGTATCAGGGCTGTCTGTGTCATGGACTGGTTGCATCCCCATGATGAGAAACAAATGGGCAGTGTTGGCAGAATGATGTGGATAAGAAAACAGATTAGACATAGAAAAAATGCAAAAATGTGTGTTTATGTACCGACCATTATCATTTGTAATTAAATCACTAGTTAGTACTAGCTCCCTGTTTTCAACAGAATGTGACTTCATGCATTAAGTATTATGAGTAATATGTAACCTCCAGGGATGAGGCTCAAATGTAAACCTTAGAATCAGTCAATTCACCTGATCTAAACAAATAAATATAAATGAATGTGGCAAATAATGACCTCAGTATGCCTCAGGTAGCAGAAAGAATGATCTGTGGCAATGATAAAGGTACCTGTTCCTCCTTTTTTCTCTAGTGCACATAAAAATGAAAGGAAACAAACATATTTTCATAATTTTACAAGCAGCAGGGAAGCCATATTTTCCTGTTAAATGCTGGAAACAACAAACCATATCCCAGAATGCTTCAGACATGTACAGAAGCCTAAGTCATTTAAGTGAAACTGATGGCAACTAACTACCACCACTTTAAACCTGAAGAAACAGTGTATGTGCAGAAGATGAGGGTACTAGCAAAACAGAACTGGGCATTTACTGATGTAGTCCGGAAGACAAACCCAATGCTTTTTTAGGGAATATGTTTCAGTACCACCAGCAGAAGTGACTTAAAAGTAGCAGCTTCAATACCAATGACATGGCATAATGGTTAAGGTCTTCACATCATAAACACTATGTATAGGGTTTGAGCCTGACATCAGGCTATTGGCTAGTCTTAAAATGACCTGTCAAGGCAGTTCACCTATGAATCTGTAATCACTATATCTCATGTGTTGTTGTAGTCGAAAAGTTCATAACATGATCTTTCTTTATGTTTTTCTTTTACCAAATATACTTTTGGAACATTTTTCTACAGACAGAAGCTAAAAGTAGTCTTGCATGACCCAGCCAGTCTTTCCCAGTAACCAAATTCAAACAAAAAATAATGAACAGCAAGGATGCTTTTGTATAACTCATTTCCTGTATTTAGGAGCATTGTTCTTAAGCCCTAGCAGATCATAGTAATGTTGGAGTGAATGAAAATGATTAAAAAGGAAAACATGCCAGTATGCTGCACAGTGATATTGTTTTCCTTTACAGTAATATATGTGAAGTCATGCTGAAATTTATAATGTGATGACTTAGTGAAGATGTTTTGAAAACATTAATAGCCAAGATGTTTTGTCTTAATTTTCACTACTTAAAGTTCCTGGTAAAATTTATTAGGTACTAACTGGATCAACTTACACCTCGTGCCAATGCACTTCCTGCTAGATTATAAAGTAGATGTGGAGTACGTGCATTTAAAAACTGTTCTTTATGTTTTTTTCTAGTTTCAAGCACCTCATGTTGAAAATGGCTGGTGTTCCCACAGACAGTATAAATAGCTATACATACGCTATAATAACCTGACCTTCAGAATACTTTAGCCCTATCAAGTTTAGGTTTTGCTTATTTTTTTGTAAGAATGTTTACTTTCCTTGTATTTCTGAAGACTAAATTTAGTATGTCAGGGCCCAAATAAGGAACTGATTGTGCACAGTAACTGAAATATTCAGTTAAATAACGAATGTCCATTCTCTTCCTTGTATGACCCACTAATCTTCTCATCATTACAGTCTTTCAAACCTTTTCCATTGTAAGCCCCATCGATTTCTTACTCCACAATCTTTCCAGAAATACTTCCTAATCTAATGTACATATTTTTTGCTAAACTGTTTTAGTTCGTTATTATTAAGGCCAAAGACCAGTTTCTAAGAACCTTTTTATCACCTTTTACTTATAATTCTGACCCTACTTACACAAATTCTGTGGGGAGTACCATCTTTGTTAACCATTTATTTGAATCAAATAAACAAAAGAGTAAATGGCATTCATTTTTTTATAAAACTTGTATGCTAAACCATCCTCTGACAGTGCATAATCACTTGTAAATACTTCCAATACATTTTAGCATCCTTTGTGGTTTCTTTTTTCACAAACTCTGTATGTTCACTCCATGATTTCTTAACTTTCCAGTTTCTCTCTCCTGAAATTGCTATTCCCGCTGTATAGTGTTTCCTGAAACGATTCCTTCGTTTGCATAACTTACTGTGTGACCTTTATTCTTCCATTTGCAGTCCTTATATCTACCATCCGCACTTTCTTGATGGAGTTGGAGAAGCCATGGACATGGCCACTCTCTCCACAATGCCTGAAGCTATCTAAAGCTTTTAGTTCCCTTTCTTATATTACCCAGCTCCCCCAACATAACATTCATCCTTCCATCATCCTCTGGATAGGTGGCTGTACCCAGCTCCCCCAACATAACATTCATCCTTCCATCATCCTCTGGATAGGTGGCTGTACCCAGCTCCCCCAACATAACATTCATCCTTCCATCATCCTCTGGATAGGTGGCTGTACCCATATTCCCCAACATAACATAACATTCATCATTACATCAGCCTCTGGATAGGTGGCTGTACCCAGCTCCCCCAACATAACATTCATCCTTCCATCATCCTCTGGATAGGTGGCTGCCTCACTGAGATAACATACAGTATTAAAGTATATCTGTATATCTTCCGCATAAAAGACTCTTACTGGTTATGACGTTTATCCTCTGTTCTGTGCCCTCCTTCCTCAGCAATGTTTTTTTTTATGTCAGGGTAAAATTTAAAGGGATGTGGTTGACTGTTTGCAGACGAATACAAACTGTGTGCTTATCTTTCCCATGGAAGCTCTTATGCTTTAACAAATGATTCATCAGGGTATTGTCTAGTGCACTGACCACAGCCTCAAGCTTACTGCCAAAAAATGTATGTTTTTACTTGGGAAGCAATATTTCTCTGTTAATACCATGTTAAGGATACTACCCTTAAACCCAGTACTGACATTAGAGATTTGGCTGCTTTCACTGACAATGAGCTATCCTTTGACCACTATGTTTTAATTGTAATCAGGAAATCATTCTTCCTGGTACAATAAATTTCAAAGGTATTTCCTGTAAAAGAATCCTGAAGGAATGCAGAAGTAATAATTCCTGCTATACATCCCTCATCAGTCCTATCACTGAATACAACCCCCTTCTGCATGTTCTGCTGTAAACACCTTGGTCAACTAAAAAGGTCCCTTAGATTCCTAGCCAAGAAAAACATTACACTAAATTCTCTGAGCTGCCCTGATAGATTAAAATTCTGACCATATTACATCTCATACAGGATGCCTTACAGTAATCTCTACCTAGCCTACTGCACCTTGAAGGACCCTGAACTACAG